>NW_027252593.1:0-300000 GCF_044704955.1 Pristiophorus japonicus | reverse complement strand
TCTACTGTCCTTGGCAAGTGTTGTTTGTACTGAATCTTCCATCAGCCTGTGCTAGGGTTCAACGCATTTACCAGCAAGCGTTGCTTTTTAGCTGTTCTCCATTTTAAAACCCATTTGTAAGTGAGTTTTATAAGCGAGCTATACATGCATATAAGCGAATGTCTACTTCCACTTTGTGACAGTATTTTATCCCCTTACAATACTCTACCCTCTTACAATCCCCCCTTATGGCCCTTGACAAATGCCCAAGATAGGCCATTTCCCAATCTATTCCTCATGGGTGAGCCTCTAGGGTTGTCCTTTCGCTTGGGTAGCGCTACCTCCGGAACTGCAGGACCCATCTGTCAGCTTTCCCATCAAGGTAATACAAGATAAGTCCTTTTGGCAGGACTGCCTAATTTCCCTTTATTCAGTGTTTTTACTATAGTTCATGCTATGGCCTGCCTCTTACGTCGGTTACACTTTTTACAGGCTAACAATAGCAAGATGACCAATATGATCCCTTGCACTACAACCAGTACATGTGACACTATCCATATCCATGGATGCACTTGCACATTGAACCTAGCATTTCCTCAGTGTTCTTTCATAGTTTGTCTATGTCTTCTATCAGGACTATATACTTCAGTCTTTGCCTCTGAATATCCTGCTCCAGTCGAGTTTGTTCCTCATTCAGTTCGGTATCGGTTCTCCTTGCAGCCCGATGGCCTCCACATACCCTTCTCGGATAATGTCTATCATTGCCCCATTGATGGTTTCTTCCTTTAGTTCATATAGTTTATAATTTAAATATGTCTTGTCAAGCGGGGTAAAGCAGAAGTCAATATTCATGATATCTCCCTTATTTGTGACCGTCATTTCAGTTGTCGTGGTGCTCACACATCATTCCCCATTTCCTCGTGGAACAGCGGTAGTTTGGTAGTCTCATGTTGGGGTGACCAATATGATCCCTTGCACTACAACCAGTACCAGTGTCAAGGTGCATCCGTCAATTTGGCCATATCCACAGTCGTCATTCGTAGTGGATCTCGACATAAAATAACTTGGTTATTTTTATAACAACCATCTATGCTGAGACTCTTAGTACTGTTGTTCTCTTTAATTACATATCTGGATAGGTAGGTCATGGTAACGCACGCAAGTTTGATTTCTTATTTCCCCTATATTGTCTGTTTTGTATAGGGGATCTCTCTTTGTCACATAATACTGTGATATTGATAGTACAAAACCGATTATAGATAAATGTCCGGTTACACATCTGACCTTTGGGACTCAAGCATGACTGTTTCTCTGCACCTCACATGCATGAGTCATGTTTTTGTCCAAGGTCCAGTTGGTAAATACATCAAGTGTTATCCAATCCGGCATCTTTCCATTTTGAAGTTGCTCTAGGTTATGTTGTATACCACTGAGTAACGAAGCTCCGTACCCTGCGCAAACTATTTCTGTCTGTTTGGTTCTACTCAAGTTTCTTTCTGCTCTGCCCATCGAATAGTTCTGGCACGGTCTCGCAATGTGTGGGCTACTTGTTACAATTTCCTCTCCACGCCACTACCCAGTTGTGCCTGTACCCTTTCATTATCTTCATCCCGATCATCTATCGTGTGCAGGTCTATAGTGTTTACCGTCGCAACTCCCGCCGCATATCCCACGCCTACCATTTCTAGTATCCCTCTTTTTCCCCGGTCCCGCTTTTTACCTGACCCTCTTTCCACTTTAAACCTCATGGTTTTTGATTCAGGACCTTCAAGTGTTCGCAGGGTCAGGTTTTTTTATCCCCCTTTTGCCCCAGCGTTCATAGTTGAACACGTTGGTGGCATTGGGGGTGTGGTGGTCGGGGGCCTGGTAGTGCTCACTGTTACTAAAGTAGTTGGTGGGGCCGTGGTGGTGGGTCTATCTCAGGAAATAACCCTCCAGTGCCATTCAGAGTAGGAATTGTAGGATAGCTCAGATGAATATGTGGCTTGAGAAATGGTGCAAGGGGGAAGGATTCAAATTCCTGGGACATTGGAACTGGTTCTGGGGGAGGTGGGACCAGTACAAACCGGATGGTCTGCGCCTGGGCAGGACCGGAACCGATGTCCTCGGCGGAGTGCTGTTGGGGAGGGTTTAAACTAAAATGGCAGGGGAATGGGAATCTATGCAGGGAGGCAGAGGGAAGTAAAAAGGTGGCAGAAGCAAAAGGTAGGAAGGAGAAAAGCAAGAGTGGAGGGCAGAGAAATCAAGGGCAAAAATCAAAAAGGGCCACATTACTACATAATTCTAAGAGGACAAAGAGTGTTAAAAGAACAAGCCTGAAGGCGCTGAGTCTTAATGCGAGGAGCATTCATAATAAGGTGATTGGGATTACGGGGACATGGCTCCAAGGTAACCAAGGCTGGGAACTCAATATCTAGGGGTATTCAATATTCAGGAAGGACAGACAGGAAGGAAAAGGATTGAGGATAGCATTACTGGTTAGAGAGGAGATTAATGCAATAGTTAGAAGGACATTAGCGTGGATGATGTGGCATCTATATGGGTAGAGCTGCGAAACACCAAAGGGCAGAAAACATTAGTGGGAGTTGTGTACAGACCACCAAACAGGAAATTAGGGACACATGCAATAAGGGTACAGCAGTTATCATGGGTGAGTTTAATCTACATATTGAATGGGCTTAACAAACTGGTAGCAATATTGTGGAGGAGGATTTCCTGGAGTGTATAAGGAATGGTTTTCTAGACCAATATGTCGAGGAGCCAACTAGAGAGCAGGCCATCCTAGACTGGGTCTTGTGTAACGAGAGAGGATTAATTAGCAATCTGGTCGTACGGGGTCCCTTGGGGAAAAGTGACCATAATATGGTAGAATTCTTCATTAAGATGGAGAGTGACACACTTAATTCAGAGACTAGGGTCCTGAACTTAAAGAAAGGAAACTTAGACGGTATGAGACGTGAATTGGCTAGGATAGACTGGAGAATGATACTTAAAGGGTTAACGGTGGATGGGCAATGGCAGACATTTAAATATCACATGGATGAACTACAACAATTGTACATCCCTGTGTGGCGTAAGAATAAAAAAGGGAAGGTGGCTCAACCGTGGCTAACAAGGGAAATTAGGGAAAGTGTTAAGTCCAAGGAAGAGGCATATAAATTAACCAGAAAAAGCAGCAAACCTGAGGACTGGGAGAAATTTAGAATTCAGCAGAGGAGGACAAAGGGTTTAATTAGGAGGGGGAAAATAGAATATGAGAGTAAGCTTGCAGGGAACATAAAAATTGACTGCAAAAGCTATATATATGTGAAGAGAAAAAGATTAGTGAAGACTAATGTAGGTCTTGCAGTCAGAATTAGGTGAATTCATAATAGGGAACAAGGAAATGGCAGACCAATTGAGCAAATACTTTGGTTCTGTCTTCACTAAGGAAGACACGAATAACCTCCCGAAATTACTAGGGGACCAAGGATTTAGCGAGAAAGGTGAACTGAGGGAAATCCTTATTAGTCAGGAAATGGTGTTAGGGAAATTGAAGGGACTGAAGGCCGATAAATCCCCAGGGCCTGATTGTCTTCATCCCAGAGTACTTAAGGAAGTGGCCCAAGAAATAGTTGATGCATTGGTGGTCACTTTCCAACATTCCATGGACTCTGGTTCAGTTCCTATAGATTGGAGGGTAGCTCATGTAACCCCACTTTTAAAAAAAGGAGGGAAAGAGAAAACAGGGAAATATAGACCGGTTAGCCTGACATCGATGGTGGGGAAAATGCTGGAATCAATTATGTAATAGCAGCGCATTTGGAAAGCAGTGACAGGATTGGTCAAAGTCAGCATGGCTTTATGAAAGGGAAATCATGCTTGACAAATCTTCTAGAGTTTTTTGAGGATGTAACTGGTAGAGGGGATAAGGGAGAACCAGTGGATGTGGTGTATTTGGACTTTCAAAAGCTTTTGACAAGGTCCCACACAGGAGATTAGTGTGCAAAATTAAAGGCACATGGTATTGGGGGTAATGTATTGACGTGGATAGAGAACTGGTTGGCAGACAGGAAGCAAAAAGTAGGAATAAACGGGTCCTTTTCAGAATGGCAGGCAGTGACTAGTCGGGTGCTGCAGGGTTCAATGCTGGGACCCCAGCTATTTACAATATACATTAATGAATTAGACGCAGGAATTGAATGTAATATCTCCAAGTTTGCAGATGACACTAAGCTGGGTGACAGTGCGAGCTGCGAAGAGGATGCTAGGAGGCTGCAGGGGGACTTGGACAGGTTAGGTGAATGGATAAATGCATGGCAGATGCAGTATAATGTGGATAAGTGTGAGGTTATCCACTTTGGTGGCAAAAACAGGAAGGCAGATTATTATCTGAATGGTGACAGTAAGTAAAAGGGGAGGCGCTACAAGACCTGGGTGTCATGATACATCAGTCATTGAAGGTAGGCATGCAGGTACAGCAGGCAGTAAAGAAAGCAAATGGCATGCTGGCCTTCATAGCAAAGGGATTTGAGTATAGGAGCAGGGAGGTCTTACTGCAGTTGCACAGAGCCTTGGTGAGATCACACATTGAGTATTGTGTGCAGTTTTTGTCTCCTAATCTGAGGAAGGACATTCTTGCTATTGAGGGAGTGCAGCGAAGGTTCACCAGACTGATTCCCGGGATGGCAGGACTAACATATGAAGAAAGACTGGTCGACTAGGCTTATACTCATTGGAATTTGGAAGAATAAGAGGGGATCTCTTTGAAACATATAAAATTTTGACGGGATTAGACAGGTTAGATGCAGGAAGAATGTTCCCAATATTGGGGAAGTCCAGAACCAGGAATCACAGCCTCAGGATAAGGGGTAGGCCATTTAGGACTGAGATGAGGAGAAACTTCTTCACTCAGAGAATTGTGAACCTGTGGAATTCTCTACCACAGGAAGTTGTTGAGGCCAGTTCATTAGATATATTCAAAAGGGAGTTAGATGTTGCCCTTGCAGCCAAAGGGATCAAGGAGTATGGAGAGGCAGCAGGAATGGGGTACTGAAGTTGCGTGATCAGCTATGATCATATTGAATGGTGGTGCAGGCTCGAAGGGCCGAATGGCCTATTCCTGCACCTATTTTCTATGTTTCTATGTTTCCAACACCATTCATAGATGTCTGTACATTGGGAGGGCGGGCATATCTTCTACTCTTCCTTCCCTTGTTGGGGTACTCCGGAGAATTGCGTGAAATTTGGCGTGCACCTTATCTGCACCCCTTCCCGCAGGTGCAGTATCTTTGTACCCCCCTCCTGGTTATTAAATACACCGCGGTCTTAGTCACACTAATTATTAGTCCCGTATTACTGGCCCATCCCCAATGTCACTTCGTTTCCTCATTTCGTTGTTTTATGCCCGTTATTCCGATGCTGCAATTTAAGTCCACTGTTGCTCCGTCCGTCACCGTCAGCGTTTTTGATTCTTTATCACAACTAATGTCGGCTGAGTCCCTGTAATACAGGACTTGCTGTCCCTCAGCCTATTGTCCTTGATATGAAAGTGAGTTCCCCCACGTTGTTCCCACGAACACCAGAAACCTGCAAAAACAATATTTCCCAGTTAGTTCGTGACTATGTTTTTCAACTGGGTCCAGTGTTTCCACTTGCTAATACCCCTTATAACTACGCAGGCGGACATGTCACTTACCGTCTCACCATCACCTGACTGCCTACTTGGGGTATTTGGACTTTCTGTTCTTTAGTGTCATTCTCTAAGTCCTTGATTACTTGTTGATCTCTAGTTTGCGCTTTTAAGTCATGTAACTGCTTACAGAGTTCCATCACAAACCTCCGTATCCTGTCTATATAAGGTTCTACGTCCTCACTGCCTGTAACAAGACCTCTGGCAGTCTCATAGCCCTTTCGGTCATTAGTTCAAAGGGTGTCAGTCCTGTCATCCAACTCGGAGTTGCCCTGAGTTTCATCAGTACTCGGGGTAACATGTCTACCCATCCCTTTCCAGTCTCTTCGATTGCCTTGGCTAGTGCCTCTTTTAAGGAAGTTTCCGGATGGTAGTAGAGCGCAGGCCTGTTTCATTTCTAGTGGCGAAAGCTTCTACCCACTTCGTAAGCTGGTCTATTATAACTAAGCAGTATGTCTTCCCCTTGTTACTGGGTAATGGTCCAGTAAAATCTATCTGTAAGTTTTCTCAGGGTCCTTTCGATCGGAGCTGATGTCCCCGTCTGACCTTTACTTTCTCTCTTGGATTGTATTTTGCGCATGTCACGCCCCTTCTAAGGTGGTTCTCTATATCTTTACCCATTCCCTTTCACCACCAGCATCTGGACATCGAGTTTATCGTTGGTTCTACCTGTATGGACTTGCCCGTGTGTAAATTTAGTAGGCTCCCCTGGATGCATTCTGGGACCGCCACATTCCCGTCTTTCCTCCATACCCCATCGGTCCCTTGTTGGGTTCCTCCCAGCTTCCACCTCTCCTTTTCCTATGGAGTGGCTTCTCCCTGTACCTGAAGTATTGGCCCTCCTCCTGAAGTCATGTATCCCCGTCTACGCCAGACTATCATATAATCATGCACTACTCGAAAAGCATACCGACTGTCTGTATAGATGTTTACTCTTTTACCCTCAGCCATCCTCAGAGCCTTGGTGAGAGCCACCAATTCAGCCACTTGAGCCGATAGACCCACTTCTAGCCGTCCTTCCCTTCCAACCTGTCTGATGCTACCTACCATTGCCCATCCCGTTCGTGACATCCTGTTGATATAGCGCCGGGACCTATCTATGTATAGGTCCATGTCTGCCTCCTCAAGCGGGGTTTCACTAGCCTGACTACTTCCCTCGTCTTCTCCTATCTCCCTCCATAATGATCCACCCTGCAGAGTTGTTACAGTTGTCTTTTATTATTGTTACCGTCCCGTTGTGGGGGGTGGTAAGAGCATTGCTTCCCACCTAGCCCCTCGCGTGTCGGATATCGGTTTTAGCCTTCCTGTGTTAAGCAATTCTACTAAGGTATGCTGGGTATGTAATTGAGTCACCACAGCGTTAAAATGATCTTTACAGTGGTATGTATCAATGTGGAAAGGCCTATTCTGGTCGGGTAATCTCAGGGCTGGAACACTTGGTGGGAGCTCGTTTTAACTTTACAAACGCCGTTTCCTGATCAGGGCCCCAGTCCACTGGCTCTTGGGAGGGTTTCTCCCCCTTTGACCAGGTCCTGTATAGGTTGGGCCATCTCAGCATATTCGGTGATAAAATTGTGGCAATAGTTTAATAGCCCTTGTACCTGCCTGACCCCTTTCATGGTCCCTGGCCTTGGCATTGATTTAATAGCCTTCTTTCTGTTGTTGGGCATTTGTCTTTTTCCTTGTGTTACGATGTATCCTAGATATTTACTTCGCTCTTTCCATAGTCTTTATAACCGTTATAATTTATTTATTTTCCTTCTGGCACGTGGGAAAACATTCACTTCCAATTAAGAAACCCAAATTAATAATGTCCAGTATTATTTTTAAATTTCATGCAGCGATGCTAAAGTTGTTTGGTGCACTAAATAAAACAGCTGTCAGTGGAAAGGGTTAACTCCTTTGCAGGCTTGTAAGAAAGCGTAATTCTTTTTTTAAAACCTTTTCTATATGAGAGACAATTCACCTCGGTTTTATAAAGGTTTTCAAACTGGACATTTACTTTACAGAAGTAGAAACTTTCCTGTAATTTAAAATATCATTTTCCAAACAATCAAATGGCACCTTTATTTTTCCTGGCAAAAATCATTATCAACATAGAGTATCTTTTATCTCTTTTCCAACGTGTTGAAAGTTTCATATTCACACTTTGAAAAGAAACCGAAATTTCACCGTGGCCACAATGAAAGTCCGGTTTTCATTGGTTAATTACCCTCAATAATCCAATTAAACCAATATCTTTTTCATTTTCTCCTTTCTTCAGATGCCTTTCCAATGAACTGTAAAAATACTGAATTAGTTTTTGTATTTAACAAACATTTTACACAGAAGGCTTGTAGCTCTGAGAAATTGTTAATTTAAACTACATAAGACAATCGCCATTTTTTGTACTCTAATTAATCCGTTCAATTTGTTTTTCTTCTGGCAACTGTAATTTCAAGGTTGAAGTTTTATCTTTTGTTAAACACACCCATCCTTTGTGCATTTCATGTTGGAAAAGTTGAGGAGCTAAAACAGACATACAGACAATTATTTCTCTTTTCAAAGACCGGCTTTCAGACAAATGAAAAATTCATTAACTCCCATCTCAAATATTCCACAGTCAAGAAAACTTCCACACAACCACTTTCATTTAAAAACCGATATTCACATTAACTTTTCATTCAACACAGCTTATCTTTCTCTTCCTCAGCACAAAAGCTGAAGCTTCTGTGTCAGTTTTATTTTTCAGCAACTTATCCTTGCATGCCATTTCTCATCTGGGTACATCTACCCCTCTACCAGATTCCATGTACTGTTTCCAAGTCCTTGAACTCCTCTAACGTCTGGCTGGACTAACAATACTGATTGCCTCCCTAATCTGGTACCTTGGCAACTTAAGTGTCGGTTTTAACTTGTAAGTTTTTTATTTGATTATTTTCACAATCTTTCCTGCTAGCATTTATACCCGAGACCCTTCTGGTCCATATATCAGAGACTCCCCTGGTCTTCATTCCATCCCACTGGCCAGTTTTTCCTAAAGATGCTGGGGTCAACACCCACTGCCTCTTTAGGTTGTATTCCTTCTTGTTTGCACCGCACACGATCAATACTGGCTTCTCCTTGTTTTATTATGTCACCCGTCACGTTATCCTACCTCGGTCTTCGCCCTTCCGTGGTTCGCTATAACTTAGTTGTTTATACCGATTACCTCCTTCAGGTGATTCAGCTCTGCAGGTGGTACAAAAAAGAATAGTCACTGCAATAGCTGCCACATCACCCGGGACGGAGTGTCTGCACCCTGCTCACAGCGCCAAATGTTGGGGTAAAAAGAAGACTGCTCTGATTTAAGGTGGATATCCTGATATAAGGAATCGACACCCGCCTGTTAATGCAACCACAGAATCACTCAGCTGAAACCTCAGTTCAACCGGTCTTTATTCAAGCATGCAGGGGAAGCGTTCCCGAATTAACCTTCTAAGAATAGAGGTTTCTACATCGACCATTATACATTTTCTGAGATGTGCGACCCTCCTACAAAACCACTGATTGGCCGACTGCTTATCAGCAAAGTTACATTGATTTGTTGACCCTTATCAGACTGGCTCTGAGTGGTTCCCCCATCCTTTATATCTTTCATCACCTGTCAGTCTTCTGGGATGTGTTTGTTCAGTGGTGTCAACTTTGACTCAGTTCCTCATGACGTTTCGATTAACCTTGTTTCCCAGTATGCTGCCTCCTTACCCCTCTCCCAAGAACTCGAGTCAAAACTACAGTCAATACTATAATCTATGTTCCCAAATAGTTTATTCTACTGTCCTTGGCAAGTGTTGTCCTGTGCTGAGTCTTCCATCAGTCTGTGCTAGGGTTCAACGCATTTATCAGCAAGCTTTGCTTTTTAGCTGTTCTCCATTTTAAAACCCACTTGTAAGTGAGTTTTATAAGCGAGCTATATATGCATATAAGCGAATGTCTACTACCACTTTGGTGACAGTATTTTTTCTTCTTACAATACTATACCCCCTTACAATTTGCTCCCACTCGAAAAATGAGTTTGTAGCTGACTGAACAGTCCAATACGAGAACCACATTCCCTGTCACAGGTGGGACAGACAGTCATTGAGAGAAAGGGTGGGTGGGACTGGTTTGCCGCATGCTCTTTCCACTGCCTACGCTTGGTTTCTGCATGCTATTGACGATGAGACTCGAGCTACTCAGTGCCCTCCCGGATGCAGTTCCTCTACTTAGGTGGTCTTTGGCCAGGGACTCCCAGTTGTCGGTGGGGATGTTGCACTTTATCAAGGAGGCTTTGATGGTGTCCTTGAACCATTTCCTCTGCCCACCTTTGGCTCATTTGCCGTGATGGTGTTCCGAGTAGAGCGCTTGCTTTGGGAGTCTCGAGTCAGGCATGCAAGCAGTGTGGCCTGCCCAGCAGAGCTGATCAAGTGTGGTCAGTGCTTCAATGCTGGGGATGTTGGCCTGGTTGAGGACGCTAACGTTGGTGATATTTCTCCCAGGGGATTCGCAGGATCTTGCGGAGACATCGTTGGTGATATTTCTCCAGAGACTTGAGGGGTCTACTGTACATGGTCCATGTCTCTGAGCCATACTGGAGGGCAGATATTACTACAGCCCTGTAGACCATGAGCTTGGTGGCAGATTTGAGGGCCTGATCTTCGAACACTCTTTTCCTCAGGCAGCTGAAGGCACTGGAGGCGGTGTTGAATCTTGTCGTCAATGTCTGCCCTTGTTGATAAGAGGCTCCCAAGTTATGGGACATGCCTTATCAAATCAGTGCTGACTGTCCCTGATTAATTCTTGCCTTTCTAAATGTAGACTTATCCTGTCCATCAGGATTTTTTCCAATTATGTTCCCACCACTGAGGTTGGGCTGACAGGCCTGTAATTACTCAGCCTATCCCTTTCTCTCTTCTTAAACAAGGGTACCACATTAGCAGTCCTTCAGCAGCATGCCTGAATCCAAAGAGGACTGGAAAATGATGGTCAAAACCTCTGCTATTTCCTCTCTTGCTTCACTCAACAGCATGGGATACATTTCATCCGGGCCTGGAGACATCCACTTTCAAAGCTGCCAAACCCTTCAATACCTCTTCTCTCACTATGTCTATTTCGTCCAGAATTTTACACTCCTCCTCGATAGCAGTATCTACATTGCCCCTTTCCTTTGTGAAAACAGAAGCAAAGTATTCATTAAGAAGCATACCTACATCTTCCGCCTGCACACACAGATTACCCTCATGGTCTCCAATAGGTCATACTCTTTCTTTAGTTATCCTCTTGCTCTGAATATATTATAAAACATCTTTGGGTTTTCCTTGATTTTACTTGCCAAGAATTTTTCATGCTCTCTTCACATTCCTAATATCTTTTTTTATTTCACCTCTGAAATTCCTATATTCCTCCAGAGATTCTACAGTATTTAGCCATCATTATATGACACAAGCTTCCATTTTTTTTCTTTATCCTCCCCTGTAAGTCCCTACACATCCAGGGGGCTCTAGAATTGTTATTCCCACCCTTTTTGTTTAAGGGCACATGTTTGGCCTGAGCCCTCAGGATCTTCTCCTTGAATGCCTCTCACTGTTCTGACACCGATTTACCTTCAAGTAGCTGTTTCCAGTCTACTGTGGCCAAATCATTGCTCAACTCAGCAAAGTTAGCTCTTCCCCAATTTAGGACTTTTATTCCTGGTCTATCCTTGTCCTTATCCATAACTACCTTGAATCTGACTGAATTATGGTCACTGGCATCCAAGTGTTCTCCCACTGATACTCCTTCCACCTGCCCAGCTTCATTCCCCAAAACTAAATCCAGAAATGCCCCCTCCCATGTTGGGCTTGTTACATACTGACTAAGAAAGTTTTCTTGAATGCATTTTAGGAATTCTGCAGATCGGGGCCCAGGAGAGGCGTGAGTTTGGGACTTAGAAGAGGCGAGGGCCCAGGCACAGCACGGGCCAGCCGACAATGCGATATGTGTGAGCACTTGGTCCGTGCAGCAGAGATGGTCTCCAGTCGTCTTGGTTAATCCTTGCCACTGGACCAAGACCTAGATCTGTCAAGCCCGTGGGGTGCAACGGCCACCACACATTAAAAAATCCACACACAGGCATCTTCCACCCTTCAAGATGTAGTTTGGGATCCGGAATCTTAGGTCCTTCATTGAAACATCTGTGAATTCATCCCTTTTCAGCGTGGAAGCAAGTCATCCTCGTTTCCAGGGACTGCCTATGATGATATGATGATATCCTTCACATTCTATTTGTCCCAATCAATATTAGGATAGTTGAACCCTTTAATTTTTCCCATAGCTCCCTACTATTACAGCCCTATAGTTTTTAAACTTCACAGAAACTTGCCTACATATTTGCTCTTCTATCTCCCTCCCACTGTTTGGGGGTCTATAATACACGCCCAGCAGTGTGATTACCCCTTTTTTATTTTTCATTTTGACCCATATGGCCTCATTTGATGATCCCTCTAACATATCATCCCTCCTCACAGCTGTATAGTTTATTTAATCAATAGCTTGACACCCTGCCCCTCACTTTTCCCCCGTCTTTCCTGTCTAAAAACCCATAGTTAGGAATATTGAGCTGCCAAACCTGCCCCTCTTTCAGCCATGTCATACTCCAAAGTGTCTACCTGTGCTCTCAGCTCATCCGCCTTATTTGCTATACTCCTTGCATTGAAGTGTATACAATTTAGCACAGGAAGATGTCCTTGATTACTACTTACTGACCCTTGTTTCCTCTGTCTGACAAATTCACTTTCTACATTCTTGCTTTGCAATTTCAGCTTTACTTCCCTATTGAATTTGTTCTCAAGTTCCCATCCCCTTGCCAAGCTAGTTTAAACTCTCCCCAACAGCACGAGCAAAACCCCCCGCGAGGATCTTGGTCCCAGCGCTGTTGCGGAATTTAAAGCCCTCCCTCCTGCACCAACTCTCCAGCCACGCAATCATCCTCTCTATCCTTCTATTCTTGTAATCATTAGCACGTGGCACCGGTAGTAACCCAAGGATTACTACCTTTGAGGTTGAACCCTTTAATTTTTCTCCTTGCTCCCTAAATTCTGCCTGCAGGACCTCATCCCTCTTTCTACTTATGTCATTGGTCACAATATGGACCACAACCTCTAGCTGTTCACCTTCCCCCCAGAATACCCTGCATTCCGCTCTGTGACAGCCTTGACCCTGGCACCAGGGAGGCACCATACCATCCTGGAGTCACATCTACGGCTGCAGAAACACCTCTCTATTCCCCTAATTATTGAATCCCTTACCATTATAGCTCTTTTATTCTTTGTCCCTCCCCACTGTGCAGCTGAGCCACCCGTGGTACCTTGGACTTGGCTCTGGCTGCACGCCCCAGAGTCACCATCGGTGCTCAAAAGACAATATCGGTTGGAAAGCGAGATGGACTCAGGAGGGGACTCCTGCACTACCTTCCTAGTATTCTTCCTCCATCTGGTAGTCATCCACTGCCCCTCTGCCTGCACGCTTTTAAGCTGCGGGGTAACCACCTCCTGAAACATGCTATCCATATAGCTCTCAACCTCATGGATGCACCGTAGTGACTCCAGCCGCTGCTCAAGCTCCAAAACGCGGAGCTCAAGTGGTTGAAGCTGGAGAAACTCCTGCTCACATGGTTGTATTGGCTGCGCGAAGCATCCAGGACTTCCCACATGCCGCAGGACATGCATTCCACAGGACTGAGCTGCCCTGCCATCCCTCTAATTACTGATTATAAAAGAGAAAAAGAGATACTCACCAATCAAACAGCCAATCACTTACCTGCCTGGATGAGGAGGGATATACTTGCATTGGAGGCAGTTCTGTGAAGGTTCACGAGGTTGATTCCTGAGATGAAGGAGTTGACTTATGAAGAAAGGTTGAGCAGGTTGGACCTAAACTCATTGTTTAGAAGAATGTGAGGTGATCTTATTGAAACATATAAGATACTGTGGAGGCTCGACAAGGTAGATGCAAAGAGGATGTTTCCACTCATGGGGGAATCTAGAACTGGGGGCATAGCTTAAGAATAAGGGGTCGCCCATTTAGAACTGAGATGAGAAATTTCTTCTCTCAGAGGGTTGTAAATCTGTGGAATTCTCTGCCCCAGAGAGCTGTGGAGGCTGGGTCATTGAATATATTTAAGGTGGAGATAGATAGATTTTTGAATGATAAGGGGGTGAAGGGTTATAGGGAGCAGGCAGGGAAGTCGAGCTGAGCCCAAGATAAGATCAGCCATGATCTTATTAAATGGCGGAGCAGCCTCGAGGGGCCAAATGACCTACTCTTGCTCCTATTTCTTATGTTCTTTCCTCATAGCTAAAATTCTCCTTGAAAATCTCCTGTATACCCTCTTTATTGCAATCACATCTTCAGAACATAAGAAATAGGAGCAGGAGTAGGCCATACGGCCTCTCGAGTCTGCTCCGCCATTTAATACTATCATGGCTCATCCGATGATGGACTCAGGTCCACTTCCCTGCCCGCTCCCCAGGGATCTTTCCTGTAATATGACCAGAACTGTATGCAGTGTTCGAGCTAGTGTTTTATAAAGTTCAAGCATAACATCCCTGCTCTTATATTCTGAGCTTTGGCTAATAAAGGCAAGTATTACGCCACCTTCTTAACCACCTTATCTATCTGTCGTGCTACCTTCAGGAATCTGTGGATGTGCACTTCAAGGTCTCTGTTCCGCTACACTTCTTTGTATCCAACCATTTATTGTGTATTTCCTTGCCTTGTTAACTCTACCCAAATCCATTACCTCACAGTTCACCAGATTGAATTCCATTTACCACTTTGCTGCCCACCTAACCAGTCCATTGATATCGTGCAGTCTACAGCTTTCTTCCTCACTATCAACCATGCGACCAATTTTTATCTGCAATCTTCTTAATCATGCCCTCTACATTGAAGTCTAAATCATTGATATATACCACAAATAGCAAGGGATCTAGTACTGAACCCTGCTGTCACAAAATCACCCATCGACCATTGCCCTTTGCTTCCTGCCACTGAGCCAATTTTGGATCCAGCTTACCACTTTCCCTTCGATCCCATGGGCTTTTACTTTTCTGACCAACCTGCCATGTGGGACCTTGTGAAAAGCCTTGCTAAAATTCATGTAGACTATGTCAAATGCACTAGCCTCATTGACCCCACTTGTTACCTCCTAAAAAGTCAATCAAGTTAGGCAGATACTATTGTGTTCCTAACACAGATGAGGCTGCACACAGGGAGGTTAAAGTAACAGTGACCTCAGTCTTTAATAAGACATTCCAGAGTGAGGAACAGGCTTATATACAGTGCTCCCAAGGGATGCTGGGATCCCTGAGACTTCAGGGGATGAGCACCCTGGTGGCGGAACATGGGAGTGCATGCTTTACAGATACACAACATCACTCCCCCCAAAGTCAAAGTGAAAACTATTTACAAGATGAGGCGGTCGGGGGCCTTTCTTTCCCTGGTGGACCGCCTCGATACAAATGTCTGTTCTGGTGTGTTGGCTGTACCCTCGCTGGGTTGTCATGTTGTTGGCCCTGCAGTGCTGCTAGGTGAGCCTGGCCTTGCTGGGCTGCTGGGCGTGATGGGTTCGATTTCCTGGTCCGGCGTGGTGTCGTTGATCCTTTGGGTGTGTGTTGTGGGCTCAAAAAAGGTGGTGTCTGCTGTGCGTTGTTCAGGGCAGTCTGTGAACCGCAGACTCGTTTGGTCCAGGTGCTTTCTGCAAATTTGTCCATTGTCTTGTTTGACTACAAACACCCTATTCCCTTCTTTAGCTATCACTGTGCTCATGATCCACTTGGGACCATGTCCATAGTTTAGCACATGCACAGGGTCATTCAGATCAATTTCCTGTGACACAGTGGCGCGACCATCATTTACATTTTGTTGCTGCCACCTGCTCTCTACCTGATCATGCAGGTTGGTGTGAACCAGCGAGAGTCTGGTTTTAAGTGTCCTTTTCATGAGTAGCTCAGCCGGGGGCACCCCTGTGAGCGAGTGGGGTCTCGTGCGGTAGCTGAGCAGTACTCGGGACAGGCGGCTTTGGAGTCTGTGACTTGTTGAAGGCTCTGTTTAATGGGTTGTACTGCCTGCTCTGCCTGCCCATTGGAGGCTGATTTAAACGGGACTGAGGTGACATGTTTGATCCCATTGCGGGTCATGAATTCTTTAAATTCGGCACTGGTGAAACATGGCCCATTATCACTGACCAGTATATCAGGCAGGCCGTGGGTGGCAAACATGGCCCTTAGGCTTTCAATGGTGGCAGTGGCGGTGCTTCCTGACATTATGTCACATTCAATCCATTTTGAAAAAGCATCCACCACCACCAGGAACATTTTACCAAGAAATGGGCCCGCATAGATCCTTGACCATGGTCTGGAGGGCCAGGACCACAAACTTAGTGGTGTCTCTCTGGGCGCGTTGCTCAACTTAACACACACGCTGCATTGCCATACACAGGACTCTAAGTCAGAGTTGATACCGAGCCGCCACACGTGGAATCTGGCTATCGCTTTCATCATTACTATACCTGGGTGTGTGCTGTTGAGATCCGAGATGAATGTCTCCCTACCCTTTTTTGGTAGCACTATGTGGTTACTCCACAACAGGCAGTCTGCCTGAATGGACAGCTCGTCCTTTCGCCGCTGGAACGGCTTGATTGGCGCTTGCATTTCAACAGAGATGCTGGTCCAGCTCCCATGTCATACACAGTTTTTTACCTGGGGGAGCAGAGGATCTTGCCTGGTCCAAATCCTAATCTGGTGGGCCGTGACAGGTGATTTATAATTTTCAAATGCTTCCATGACCATCAATAAGTCTGCGGGCTGCACCACCATCAACAAGTTTGCAGGCTGCACCATTTCCACACCCGTGGTGGGCAATGGTAGCTGACTGAGAGCATTTGCACAGTTCTCGATGCCTGGCCTGTGGCGAATGGTAGCACGAGTGCTCACCTTTGTATGCGGGCTGAGGCATTAGTAGTTATCCCCTTGTTTTCAGCGAACAGGGATGTGAGCATCTTGTGATCGGTTTCCACAATAAATTTGAGGCCAAACAGGTACTGGTGCATTTTCTTTACCCCGAATACACGCGCTAATGCCTCGTTCTCAATCATGCTGTAGGCCCTCTCGGCCTTAGACAAGCTCCTGGAAGCATAGGCGACAGGTTGCAACTTCCCCACAACGTTAGCTTGTTGTAATACACACCCAACTCCATACGACAACGCGTCACATGCTAGCCCAAGTCTTTTACACGGGTTATACAATACAAGCGGCTTGTTGGAGCATAAAATGTTTCTGGCTTTCTCAAAAGCAATTACTTGGTTTTTCCCCATACCCAGTTTTCACCTTAACGCAATAACACATGTAGGGGCTCTCAAAGGGTGCATAACCCCGATAGGAGTTACCAAAATATTTGAGGAGTCCCAGGAACGACCGCAGCTCTGTGACGTTCTGTGGCCTGGGCACGTTCCTGATAGTCTCTGTCTTGGCACCTGTGGGCCGAATGCCGTCAGTCGCGATCTTTCTCCCCAAAAATTCCAAATGGGCATCTGTTGTAGATGAACAGTGCTTTGTGCGTGTTGATGCAGGTGAGGCCCTTTGAAGACTCCTTCAAATCCTGCGTCATGTAGGCCGAAGTCAGGTCGAGCTTGGTGAATGTCTTGCCTCCTGCCAGCATAGCAAATAGGTCGTCTGCCTTCGGTAGCGAGTATTGGTCCTGTAACGAGAAACGATTAATAGTTACTTTATAATCGTCGCAAATCCTGACCGTGCCATCACTTTTGAGTACTGGAACAATCGGGCTGGCCCACTCGCTGAATTCCATTGGGGAGATGATGCCCTTGCGTTGCAGTCTGTCCAACTCGATTTCCACTCTCTCCCTCATCATGTGAGGTATCGCTCGCGCCTTGTGGTGAATAGGTCATGCCTCTTGGACCAAGTGGATCCGCACCTTCGCCCCAGAAAAGTTTCCAATGCCTGGCTCAAAAAGGGAAGGAAATTTGTGAAGAACCTGGGTACATGAGGTCTCATCGACATGTGATAGCGCTCGGATGTCATCCCAGTTCCAGTGGATTTTGCCCAGCCAGCTCCTTCCAAGCAATGCGAGGCCATCGCCCGGGACAATCCAGAGTGGCAGTTCGTGCACCGTGCCCTCGAGGTGACCTTGACCATGGCACTGCCCAGGACAGTGATAAGCTCTTTGGTGTACGTTCTCAGCTTCGTGTGGATGGGGCTCAGGGCTGGTCTGAATGCCTTATTGCACCACAGTCTCTCAAACATCTTTTTACTCATGATGGATTGGCTAGCGCCAATGTCCAGTTCCATGGCTACGGGTAAGCCATTCAATTTTACGTTTAGCATTATAGGTGGACATTTCGTCGAAAATGTATGCACCCTGTGTATTTCAGCATCTGCCTCCTCTTTCTGAGGCTCGAAATTACTTTGATCCATAATGGACCGATCTTCCTCTGCCACGTGGTGGTTAGCAGGTTTTGCAGAGCTTGCAGCTCGTTTGCAAGCTCGTTGGAGGTGCCCCATTGTTCCACAACTCTTGCAAACATACCCTTTGAAGCAGCGTGAATAGGCTGAATGGAAGCCTCCACAACGCCAACAAGGTGTGAATTGCCTTGCCTTGTTGGGGACTGAGTCATTTGGGTCACCTGAGGCCTGCTGGCAGTTGCAGACTCGTGGGTTCTGCCCTGTACATTTCTGCTCACTGTTAGCGTGAATGTATTCCCGGAAGAATCACTCGACACTCTGGGTCGGTTCCAACACCAAAACGGCCTTTATTACGCCAGCGGGGAGAGTGCCTCTGGTCCAACTCCAGGCACTCCACTCTTCTCATTGGGAAAGACAGCATTTTAGATTAAACTCCACATTTTCTAAACTTCTAATTCAAGTACTTGCCAAATATTTTTTTTAATTGATTTAAAACGAGACCACACATTTTTAATAGCTATTTTGTTTACTGAAATACAATTTTCACACAAGCTGTGTACATGCCAACATTTCGGGTTTTTTTACGGTCCCGTTCACTGGGTAAATCTTGTGTTTTATTTCTCTCTTGGCACAAAATCTAAACTTCCGTGCCAGTTCCATTTTCTATAAGAATTTTAAAATTCAGTAAGATTTTCTAATTCCCAGTTTTTTCTTTCTGTGCTGAGTTCGCATAGCTTAGATCTTTTCTCTTCGTTATTTTCAAAACCCTGCTGCTTGTTTAGACTGTTCGGGACTTTTCTTGATAAACATGTCTATTCTGGAAATCTTTTTTTTTCCCAATTAAACCAATATCTTTTTCACAGCTAATATCAACTAGTATTTAGTAAGTTATGTCTTTTTCCATCACAAACACCTTTTTTTTTAAGAGATCAGATTTAACTTTCTGTTTTAAATGTATTGCATTTTGTTTTGCCTTTTCTTAACCAGTGGTATTTGAAACCTTCACAACAAAATTAACTCTTCACTGTTCCCATCCTAATTTCTGCTCCCCTTTCGTAGAATTTGTATTTATTGTTGAATTACAAAATGTCAAATATGGTAATAGTGGGTTTTTTTGTGCCTAACTTCTGTTTTAGAAGCTGAACAAAAACTCTAATCTTTTGCTCTGTAACTTCAATTTTGTGGTACTATATCTCATAAATTACATCTTTTTTAAGCTTCAGCTTCTGACACAATATGTGTATTTTTATTAAAAAGGGTTCCAAACCCAAGATTTTCCAATACAACCAAAACGTTTATCAGGTGAGAGTCACCTGAAATATCTCAAAATCGCAATTCAAATATTGTACTGCCAATCTGTTATTTAAAAATCTCTTTACTGAGCTAGAAGCTTTCGCATCAAGGTTTTACACAAAGGAAAAATGGGAGCGTATTCCCCCAGCCTGCAGCCTCGAGAGACCCACACAGGCTTCTTTTTTTAAAAGGCATTACAGCTTCCCTTCTCCATTCTTTATCTCATTCCTAGACAGACATTCACAGAAGTCTCCTTTCATTCAACAAAGTTTATTGTTTAGCTGGCTCTATTCTTGATCCACACTTCCCTTAAGATAATCACTGTCAGGTTTTTTAAAATTTCTTATATATTGATTAACTTCCTCTGTTAATTTGATGTGGGCTCGAAGAATCAAGACCACGGCTTTCTCATCTTTATCTTTCTTTTCCTTCTCCCACCATTCCCGTTGATTTGCTGGTGGGTCCTGGGCATCCCATCCTGACTTAATCATCTTCTTAATTAGTTTCTTTTGTTTTTCCGCCAGGTGGCGGGTAAGGGACCCTTCTGGTCCCCACTCGAGGTTACTTGCTTTATTGGCCATTCCTGGGTAGGACTAGAACCATTAGGAATCTACTCTCAGAGATCAGCTTTCTACCTAGAGTAACTTGTAGTAGACCGTTTCCTGGCTACTGTCAGGTCACAAGTTCTGCTATTATACAAACTTATACAATTCTTAAAACATGTTTAAGCAATTCCCGCAGTGCCCTACGCCTCCTTAATGACTACCTACTACCGTTTTGTCTGTTGGTCTGACCCTGTTCACAGGTTTGGTTTCCGTTGGTTGCTGTGCACCGCCTGGGCCCCGGGGTATATTTTCAAATCACACTACTGGGTCTGGGAAGTGTCGCTCGGTATCGGTCTAAGTGTGTTCCCTACACCTACTTAGTTCCTGGCCGTCACGTGGGACAAAAGTCCTCTTAATTCAGACTCAGGCTAGGCGTTTGAGATATTAGAACATCTGCTCGTGTCGATCAACCGGCTTCCACCTTCCACACCCTTTCTAATTAAAAATTTTTTTTATACTTATCCGGGTTTTTCCAAGGGCGTCCAGCGACTCCGGGAAATCATGCCGACTATGCACAATTAGCGCAAATGTTTTCCCAGAAGAATCACTCGACATTCTGGGTCGGTCCCAATGCCAAAACGGCCTTTAATACGCCGGTGGGGAGAGAGCCTCTGGTCCAACTCCAGGCACTCCACTCCGCGAATAAAGAAATCCATCAATATTTATATGTTTTACAACAGTTCATTCCAGTGACTCAGCCTACATCGGCTGGACACAATCCAATCATAATGATTATAGATTACATATAGGTTTCTTTGGGCCAATAGAATTAACCCCGATACATCAAGAGGCTGCATGATCAGTTCGTGACAGTTGGGGCCGATTCATGTCCGTGTGATGTTCTCCAGACCTCCTTATCTCCGTTACTGTCCTTGGGTTCTGCTTGCACCTAACCTCCTTATCCTTGCACAGTCACAGGAATTTCTTTGTTCAGTATTCTGCTAGGACATCTTGTCTGTAGTTTGTTGATTAAGGACGTTCTGCTGAGCTCACCCTTTCCAGTGTTCCTGTACACGGAACTGCAGTGTCATCAGCTACCCAAAAATGTAGTCAAGCTAACTGTTAGCTGAATCCCCCTCGTGCTTTGCGGAATCCCTGGCAGTCGTTTTATATCTGGCTACCATTTTACACATACATACATGCATACATATATTCAGCAGGTGCATGTGCCTTTGAAAGTGCCCTATAACATCGCAAACACAGTTCCAGTTAATTTATGAACATTGCTAGCACTTGTGTGCTGAGAGATTTGTTTGGTGTTATCACTGGTGGACATAAACGCCTGTGCTATCTCAATGGCCATACTGAGGGTCGGTGTCTCTACAGTCAAAAGTTTTCGTAGGATGGTCTCGTGGTCAATGCCAAATGCAAAAATGTCTCTGAGCATTTGCTCCAGGTAGCCATAAAACTCACATTGTCCTGCAAGTGTCTTAGCCTGGCGACATAGCTCGCCACTTCCTGACCTTCAGATCACTGACACGTGTAGAACCGATACCTCGCCATCAGCACGCTCTCCCTCGGGTTAAGATGCTCCTGAACCAGCGTACATAGCTCCTCATATGACTTATCTGTGGGTTTCACCGGAGCCAGAAGATTCTTATGAGGCTATACGTCGGTGCCCCGCAGACTGTGAGGAAGACCGCTCTCCTTTTTGTGCCGCTTCCTTCTCCGTCCAGCTCATTGGCTACAAAGTACTGGTCTAGCTGTTCGACATAGGCTTCTCAGTCCTCACCCTCCGAGAACTTCTCTCGGATGCCCACAGTTTGCTGCATCTTTGCGTTGGATTTGTATCCTCGTCGCCAGTTATTGTCTTCCTAACACAGGTGAGACTGCACATAGGGAGGTTAAAGTAACAGTGACCTCAATCTTTAATAAGATACTCCAGAGTGAGGAATAGGCCTTAGGGGCCGGCTTATATACAGTGATCCCAAGGGATGCTGGGATCCCTTGGGGCTTCAGGGGATGAGCTCCCTGCTGACGGAACATGGGAGTACATGCTTTACAGATACACAACAGACACGACCTTCCCTTATCAACTCCATGTTGACTGTCCTTGATTAATCTGTGCATTTCGATGTGAGGATTAGAAACATAGAAACATAGAAAATAGGTGCAGGAGTAGGCCATTCAGCCCTTCTAGCCTGCACCACCATTCAATGAGTTCATGGCTGAACATGCAACTTCAGTACCCCATTCCTGCATTCTCACCATACCCCTTGATTCCCCTAGTAGTAAGGACTTCATCTAACTCCTTTTTGAATATATTTAGTGAATTGGCCTCAACAACTTTCTGTGGTAGAGAATTCCACAGGTTCACCACTCTCTGGGTGAAGAAATTCCTCCTCATCTCGGTCCTAAATGGCTTCCCCCTTATCCTTAGACTGTGTCCCCTGGTTCTGGACTTCCCCAACATTGGGAACATTCTTCCTGCATCTAACCTGTCTAACCCCGTCAGAATTTTAAACGTTTCTATGAGGTCCCCTCTCATTCTTCTGAACTCCACTGAATACAAGCCCAGTTGATCCAGTCTTTCTTGATAGGTCAGTCCCGCCATCCCGGGAATCAGTCTGGTGAACCTTCGCTGCACTCCCTCAATAGCAAGAATGTCCTTCCTCAGGTTAGGAGATCAAAACTGTACACAATACTCCAGGTGTGGCCTCACCAAGGCCCTGTACAATTGTAGCAACACCTCCCTGCCCTTGTACTCAAATCCCCTCGCTATGAAGGCCAACATGCCATTTGCTTTCTTAACCGCCTGCTGTACCTGCATGCCAACCTTCAATGACTGATGTACCATGACACCCAGGTCTCTTTGCACCTCCCCTTTTCCTAATCTGTCACCATTCAGATAATAGTCTGTCTCTCTGTTTTTACCACCAAAGTGGATAACCTCACATTTATCCACATTATACTTCATCTGCCATGCATTTGCCCACTCACCTAACCTATCCAAGTCGCTCTGCAGCCTCATAGAATCCTCCTTGCAGCTCACACTGCCACCCAACTTAGTGTCATCCGCAAATTTGGAGATACTACATTTAATCCCCTCGTCTAAATCATTAATGTACAGTGTAAACAGCTGGGGCCCCAGCACAGAACCTTGCGGTACCCCACTAGTCACTGCCTGCCATTCTGAAAAGTCCCCATTTACTCCTACTCTTTGCTTCCTGTCTGACAACCAGTTCTCAATCCATGTCAGCACACTACCCCCAATCCCATGTGCTTTAACTTTGCACATTAATCTCTTGTGTGGGACCTTGTCGAAAGCCTTCTGAAAGTCCAAATATACCACATCAACTGGTTCTCCCTTGTCCACTCTACTGGAAACATCCTCAAAAAATTCCAGAAGATTTGTCAAGCATGATTTCCCTTTCACAAATCCATGCTGACTTGGACCTATCATATTACCTCTTTCCAAATGCACTGCTATGACATCCTTAATAATTGATTCCATCATTTTACCCACTACCGATGTCAGGCTGACCGGTCTGTAATTCCCTGTTTTCTCTCTCCCTCCTTTTTTAAAAAGTGGGGTTACATTGGCTACCCTCCACTCCATAGGAACTGATCCAGAGTCAATGGAATGTTGGAAAATGACTGTCAATGCATCCACTATTTCCAAGGCCACCTCCTTAAGTACTCTGGGATGCAGTCCATCAGGCCCTGGGGATTTATCGGCCTTCAATCCCATCAATTTCCCCAACACAATTTCCCGACTAATAAGGATTTCCCTCAGTTCCTCCTCCTTACTAGACCCTCCGACCCCTTTTATATCCGGAAGGTTGTTTGTGTCCTCCTCAGTGAATACCAAACCAAAGTACTTGTTCAATTGGTCCGCCATTTCTTTGTTCCCCTTTATGACTTCCCCTGATTCTGACTGCAGGGGACCTACGTTTGTCTTTACTAACCTTTTTCTCTTTACATATCTATAGAAACTTTTGCAATCCGTCTTAATGTTCCCTGCAAGCTTCTTCTCGTACTCCATTTTCCCTGCCCTAATCAAACCCTTTGTCCTCCTCTGCTGAGTTCTAAATTTCTCCCAGTCCCCGGGTTCGCTGCTATTTCTGGCCAATTTGTATGCCACTTCCTTGGCTTTAATGCTATCCCTGATTTCCCTTGATAGCCATGGTTGAGCCACCTTCCCTTTTTTATTTTTACGACAGACAGGAATGTACAATTGTTGTAGTTCATCCATGCGGTCTCTAAATGTCTGCCATTGCCCATCCACAGTCAACCCCTTCAGTATCATTCGCCAATCTATCCTAGCCAATTCACGCCTCATACCTTCAAAGTTACCCTTCTTTAAGTTCTGGACCATGGTCTCTGAATTAACTGTTTCATTCTCCATCCTAATGCAGAATTCCACCATATTATGGTCACTCTTCCCCAAGGGGCCTCGCACAACGAGATTGCTAATTAATCCTCTATCATTACACAACACCCAGTCTAAGATGGCCTCCCCCCTAGTTGGTTCCTCGACATATTGGTCTAAAAAACCATCCCTTATGCACTCCAGGAAATCCTCCTCTACCGTATTGCTTCCAGTTTGGTTAACCCAATCTATGTGCATATTAAAGTCACCCATTATAACTGCTGCACCTTTATTGCACGCACCCCTAATTTCATGTTTGATGCCCTCCCCAACATCACTACTACTGTTTGGAGGTCTGTACACAACTCCGACTAACGTTTTTTGTCCTTTGGTATTCTGCAGCTCTACCCATATAGATTCCACATCATCCAAGCTAATGTCCTTCCGAACTATTGCCTTAATTTGCTCCTTAACCAGCAATGCTACCCCACCTCCTTTTCCTTTTATTCTATCTTTCCTGAATGTTGAATACCCCTGGATGTTGAGTTCCCAGCCCTGATCATCCTGGAGCCACGTCTCCGTAATCCCAATCACATCATATTTGTTAACATCTATTTGCACAGTTAATTCATCCACTTTATTGCGGATACTCCTTGCATTAAGACACAAAGCCTTCAGGCTTGTTCTTTTAACACCCTTTGTCCTTTTAGAATTTTGCTGTACAGTGGCCCTTTTTGTTCTTTGCCTTGGGTTTCTCTGCCCACCACTTTTTCTCATCTCCTTTCTGTCTTTTGCTTTTGCCTCCTTTTTGTTTCCCTCTGTCTCCCTGCATTGGTTCCCATCCCCCTGCCATATCAGTTTAAATCCTCCCCAACAGCACTAGCAAACACTCCCCCTAGGACATTGGTTCCGGTCCTGCCCAGGTGCAGACCGTCCGGTTTGTACTGGTCCCACCTCCCCCAAAACCGGTCCCAATGCCCCAGGAATTTGAATCCCTCCCTGTTGCATCACTGCTCAAGCCACGTATTCATCTGCGCTATCCTGCGATTCCTACTCTGACTATCACGTGGCACTGGTAGCAATCCCGAGATTACTACTTTTGAGGTCCTACTTTTTAATTTAGCTCCTAGCTCCTTAAATTCGTTTCGTAGGACCTCATCCCTTTTTTTACCTATGTCGTTGGTACCAATGTGCACCACGACAACTGGCTGTTCTCCCTCCCTTTTTAGAATGTCCTGCACCCGCTCCGAGACATCCTTGACCCTTGCACCAGGGAGGCAACATACCATCCTGGAGTCTCGGTTGCGGCCGCAGAAACGCCTATCTATTCCCCTCACCATTGAATCCCCAATCACTATTGCTCTCCCACTCTTTTTCCTGCCCTCCTGTGCAGCAGAGCCAGCCATGGTGCCATGAACTTGGCTGCTGCTGCCCTCCCCTGATTAATACTGTCCCTCAGAATTTTTGCCAATAATTTGTCCACCACCAAGATTAGGCTGACTGGCCTGTCCCTTTCTCCCTGCTTAAACAACGGTACAACGTCAGAGCCTCCTCTATTCTCTCTCTTCTCTTAATAGCTTAAATAAATTTCATCCGGGCCTGGTGATTTATCTACTTTCAAAGATGCTAAATCCCTTAATACTTCCTCTCTCACTATGTTTATCTCATCTAATATTTGACACTCCTTCTTTACTACAATTTCTGCATCGGCCCTCTCTTTTGTGAAAACAAGCACAAAGTATTCATTAAGAACCATACCCATGTCTTCCGGCACCACTCACATGTTACCATATTGGTCTCTAATAGGCCCTACTCTTTCTTTAGTTATCCTCTTGCTCTTTATGTATTTATATAAGATTTGTGGTTTTCCTTGATGTTACTTGCCAATATTTTTTCATGCCCTCTTTGCTTTCCTAATTTCCTTTTTAATTTCATCCTTGCACTTTCTATACTTGGCTTTCTACAATATTTAGCTCTCTTCTCATCTGCAAACTTTGAAATTATTCCCTGTATACCCAAATTCAGGTCATTATATATCAAACGGGAATCTGTTCAACCTCCGCCGCCTCCAAGTCAGATCCAAGGTCATCCCATCCTCCGTCATCGCACCCTCGGAGGCTGAACTCCAAGCCATCATCAACACCTTCACCGAGGTGTACGAGAGCATGGGCCTTACACTAAACAAACATAAGACACAGGGCCTCTACCAACCTGCCCCCACCACACATCATTGCACCCTGGTTATCAAAATCCTCGACGAGGCCTTGGACTACGTGAACCATTTTCCATATTTCGGGAGCCTACTGTCAACAAGAGCAGACATCGACGATGAGGTCCAACATCACCTTCAGTGTGCCTTCGGTCGCCTGAGGAAGAGAGCTTTTAAAGACTAGGACCTCAAACATGACACCAAGCTCATGGTCTACAGTGCAGTGGGTGATACCCACCGTCCAATATGGCTCAGAGACATGGGACGAGATTTTCCATTATTTTTGCATGCATTACGGCCACTTAACATCCATTTTACCGCTGAACTGAGGTGTAATGCTCAGATATCACCCATTCAGCCACAAAATAGAAACTGACGCCCATTTTTTGCAGACTTATCACCGAGCGTTACTTTCAGCATGTACGTAATGCCAGGAAAAAATAATATCGCCCGCCCACTTTTTTTGGGCAGAATCATCAGAATTGGCAAAACCAACACCCATAATATCACCCAGCGTTACTTTCAGCACGTAATTAACGCCAAGATTCAATAATACCGACAGCCCACCTTTTTCTGTCGTAAAGATCAAATTTGCCAAAACTAACACCCGGTATATCGCCCAGCGTCACTTTCACTACCTTGCACACACCACGCCACAATATCGCTCGCCCAAAACACCGCTCTGAAAAAGTGGAACTGTTCTGAACTAATTACAGTGGTGTGAGCACCATTTTTCAAATCGCAGGTCGCTTCATTGAAAACGCTGCTTCAACTTCGGGGGAGTTTGGATTGACTCTGGAGTTCTTCTCGGGTGAAGTGGCCATCTCAACAGACAGCTTTTCAGACTATGGATGATCGGGTTTCACTATAGGTGTCTTTTAGTGTTGAAATTATTGCTTCTGATCAATCGGTATTATACTTTCATTGGAATGGGGCCAGCCATTTCTCAGCCTGCATCGATTAATACGCAGATGCTGCAGAGTGCAAATGGCACAACGTCTAATGCACATCATTATGTGCCCAATCTAAGACGTGCCAGAATGAGGAGGAGGTCCATTCCATACACACCCCGCACTTACAGGGAGAAGAGGTCTTACCTCAACGTATCCGAGAACACCTGCCTTCGGAGACTACGCTTCCACAAGGTGGTTATGCGAGTTCATTAAGGCAGATCTGCAGCCTGCCATCAGGACATCACTGTTCATTGAGGTCAAGGTCATCACGGCACTGTTGTTCTATGCATCCAGTTCCTTTCGGGCCTCCGCGGTCGAGATTTCCACTCTGTCTCACCATGCCACACATTGCTGCATTAGACAGGTCACGGAGGCCCTGTAAGCGTGTAGGATAGGCTTTATCAGCTTCCCCATGAACACGGGAGGCTCAGACTGACAGGACTAAAGCATTCTACCGCATTGCTAAGTTCCCCAAGGTGCAGGGAGCAATACAGTGTACTCACATCGCCATGCGGGCACCTTCTCAGGACCCAGAGCTTTTACGTAACAGAAAAAGATTTCACTCCCTGAAGGTCCAATTAGTTGTCAACCACAACCAGATAATAATGGCAGTGAATGCCAAATGTCCGGGCAGCTTCGATTAGGCTCACATCCTGCGTGAGAGCGCTGTCTCTGACATATTTAAGAGTCAACCACAAGGACAATGCTGGATGCTTGGTGACAATCGACATGGCCTAGCCACTTGGCTGATGACCCTCCTGCGTGACACCCAGACCGAAGCCGAGAAGCGATACAATGAGAGCCGCAGAGACACACGCAATGTGGTCCAGAAAACAATAACTGTGCTTAAGCAGCGCTTTAGATGCCTGGAGCACTCAGGAGGGGAGCTACAATACAACCGTGAGCGAGTAGCTAAATTCGTGGTGGTGTGCTCCATGCTGCACAACCTGGCTATCAGGAGGGGACAAGAATTGCCAGAAGGGACTGATGGTCCACCTCAGGAGAGAGAGGAAGAGGACGACGAGGGGCTGGACACTGACCTAGGGCCATACATTCAGGTTGACTATGCAACCATGCCCACGCCCCCCTCCAGACCACAGGAAAGGGCCCATGGTGGCTACATAGCTGCAAGACTCTTAGTGGAACTAAACTACAGAACCAGTGGGAAGCTCCGCCGCCTCCAGGCCAGGTCCAAGATCACCCAAACCTCTGTCGTTGAACTGCAGGATATAGTCGATGTATTCACCAAGGCATATAAAAGCATAAGCCTCACGCTTAACACCCGTAAGTCAAAGGTCCTCCACCAGCCTGTCCTCGCCGCACAGCACTGCCCCCCAGTCATCAAGAATCACAACGTGGCCCTCGACAACGTGGACCACTTCCCATACCTCAGGAGCCTCTTGTCAACAAAGGCAGACATTGATGCGGAGATTCAACATCGCCTCCAGTGTGCCAGTGCAGCCTTTGGCCGCCTGAGGAAAAGAGTGTTCAAAGACCAGGCCCTCAAACCTACCACCAAGCTCATGGTCTACAGGGCTGTAGTAATACCTGCCCTTCTGTATGGATCAGAGGCATGGACGATGTATAGAAGACACATCAAGTCGCTGGAGATATATCACCAACGATGTCTCCGCAAGATCCTGCAAATCCCCTGGGAGGACAGACGCACCAACATCAGTGTCCTCTCCCACGTTAACATTCCCAGCATTGAAGCACTAACCACTCTCGATCAGCTTCGCTGGGCAGGCCACTTAATTCACATGCCAGGCACGAGACTCCCAAAGCAATTGCTCTACGCGGAGCTCCTTCATGGCAAACGAGCCAAAGGTGGGCAGCGGAAACGTTACAAGGACACCCTCAAAGTCTCCCTGGTGAAGTGCGACATCACCACTGACACCTGGGAGACCCTGGCCAAAGACCGCCCGAGGTCGAGAAAGTCCATCCGGGATGGCGTTGAGCTCCTCGAATCTCAACGCTGCGAGCGTGAAGAGGTCAAGCGCAGGCAGCGGAAGGAACGTGAGGTAAATCAGTGCCATCCCCCCTTCCCCCGACGAATATCTATCCCACCTGTGACAGGGTCTGTGGCTCTCGTGTTGGACTTTTCAGCCATCAAAGAACTCACTTTAGGAGTAGAAGCAAGTCTTCCTCGATTTCGAGGGAATGCCGATGATGATGACGTCATGAGCTCATAAATGAGTGATTTGCCTGAAAGGACGTCACTATAATTGACAAAGCTGACACACTGCTGTGTGTGTGCAGCTTAGACATCAATGGTGGGCATCACCTTGGTGCCAGTTAAAGTGTAAATTGATTCCAGTTAAGTTTTATTTACCCTTTCATGTTAGGAATCACCAGTGTGCAACGGTCAGCTATCTGAGACATTGCGCAACAAGGTTATGTTGAATAAAAAACATTTAATAAGACCATTGGTCTGAAATCATAAGTATCACAGGAAAAAAAAACACCCCCACCCTACTTTTTTGACCATTGACATCAACTAAATGGTCAACATGTCCAGCAACAGAATACAAATGCAAAGCAGGAGGGTGGCCCCTCCCCCCATACATTACAACAAATTGCACACAGTGAGATGGAGATATAACACAGCCATCACCTGCAGACATGCACCTCACTTTCCTTCCCCCCTCCCCTTCTTCTCCCCATGTCTACCCCTTTCCCTCCTCACTCCATGCCACCTGGCCGAAGAGCTCCTCAGGCGGTGCCTCATTGGGGGGGATGAAGGCAGAGGCGGTGGTTGCACGGGTATGGGAGTGGGGGTGCTGAGGTGGGAATATTCTCGTATCCAGATCATGGTCCTGCCTCTCATGTGTCGTTCGCACTGGTGGTGCGGAACCTATGGGTGGAGTGCCATGCTCCGGTATCACTGGGAAGCCTGTGCCAGCAGTGCTCCTGGCTATGGCCTCCAGGGCCAATGCCATCTGTGGAATGTACTCAGTCATGGTGCCGGAGATGGTGGCCAGCTGTCGGGATATGTCCCCAATGCATTGAGGATCTAGTCACCTATGTCTACAGTCCTCCTGGACAACTTAACCATCTCTCCACTTTCATCTGGCACTTGTGGACCAGACCTGCTGCGTCCACGAAACCTCCCCGAGGTCGGTGCCGTCCTGGGGACAAATGGGGTGCCCTGTGGCGAGGTGCTTGGGCCCGGTACCTCCAGAGTGGAGGCAGGAATGGCCGTCGGAGCACTAGATGGCCTTGGGGTGGAATGCCTTGTGGAATGCCTTGTGGAGCCTGGCGATGCAGGTTCCTTGAAGTCGGCGCTCTCATCCATAGAGAACAGACCCAGCAGATTGACGGGTGAGAATTGGAGCTCCTCAGCAGCAGATGTAGGATCGTCCGGCGAGTCCAGCCCTGTGCCCTCACCTTCTGGATTCTGTGGTCTTGCCTGGGGCCGCGCTGCTGGCTGAGCTGCAAAACACAAATGAGGTTATTAGAGGAGAATTGGGTGCTACGGTCACAAGGTGAGTCCAGCGCTACACACAGCAGATGCACGACAAAAGCACCACCGCTATCAAAATCATCACAGACATCACATTTCATGACCATCAACACATTCTGACTTGCAATGATTTTCATTCGGCCAGCATTGTTTCAAGAACAATTTTAGAACCAATCTATCATATATTATTGTTCGGATATGAGTGGGTGTGGCATCAATTGACCTTACATCATGCAGTGGTGTATACTGTACTCACGTGGCATCACTTCAGGGTCTGCAGCTGCTTGCGTGGCTGTCCGGGGGTGCTTCCCCACGAGTGTGAGCACCCGCTCCTCAATGTCAGTGATGTCGCTGATGACTGGTGGCCCCCCACCCCTTCGCCTCTGCACGGAGCTAATCATCAAAAGCTTCTTCTGTAAAAGGTAACAGGATGACATGGCATGAGATCAATGCGTGATATCATTGCTAGGTACTGTCACAGAGACTGATACAACACATAACCGACAGATATAATCATGATTATTATGATAATTATCATTCTTTACCGAAAGACGTGCACCGTGACCGCAGGCTTTGAGTACAACATTCCCGGTAAAAGTGAAAGACATCACATCTGATGATAGTCACTCATGACTCTTACAAATCAAATTATATAAATATATAAGTACATGTAAATAAAGGTAATACTTACACTTGCGGATCCAACAAGGTTGTTCCATCACGCATGTCATTGGTTGCCCTCAGGCACCTCGTTGGTCGCCGATGAGACCACCTCTGCTATCTCGGCCCATATCTTCCGGTCGGCCTTTGGGATGGGCTTCCCTCGCCCTACCTGTGTCAAATCACCCCAGCGTAACTCGACCTCCTGCAGAAAGGAGGCATTTGCCTCGTCCGAGAACCTCCTCGCTCTTTTGCGCCCTCCAATGTGCTCCTCTCCGAGCTCACTGCACTCACCAGCGTCAGTCTCCACAGCGTGCTGTGTCGCCTCCTCCTCTCCCTCCATTATAGGCACAAAATTTGGGCAAATATCTGGCTGGTAACAGCTAATTTTTTTTCCCAATTTGCTATAAAGCTCTAACCTCTCCCTCCTTCCTCCCAAAGCAGCCACACCACACCCACACATGCCTTCACTCCCTCTCAGCTCTCTCTCTCTCTGTCTCCTCTTATGCGCATTTCATAATGACCCTTGGCCTCCTGAATCGCGGGAATTGAGCGTTGCCATGCCGTTGCTAAGGATGGCGACACTTTACAGTAGAAGGTCAGAGAGATTCAATACTAACGCCCATTTCTTATCGCTCATGGCAACACCCTATTTCAAAAATGGAGACGAGGAGCTTTGAGAATGGGCAACAAGCCAGCGATCTGAAAACCCATTTTTATCGCCCATTTTAGGCGATCCGCACAAAAGTGTAAAATCTAGCCCATGGACTATGTACAGCAGGCACTTCAAAACACTGGAGAAGTACCACCAACGCTGCCTCCACAAGATCCTGCAAATTCATTGGCAGGATAGGCACAGCAACATCAATGTCCTTACTCAGGCCAATATCCCCAGCATTGAAGCACTGACCACACTCGACCAGCTCTGCTGGATGGGCCACATCGCCCGCATGCCTGACACAAGACTCCGAAAACAATTGCTCCACTCGGAGCTTTGACACGGCAAGTGAGCCCCGTGGGCAGAGGAAATGCTTCAAGGACACTCTCAAAGCCTCCTTGTAAAGATGTAACATCCCCACCGACACCTGGGAATCCCTGTCCCAAGACCACCCTAAGTGGAGGAAATGCATCCCGGAGGGCGCTGAGCACCTCGAGTCTCTTCGCCGAGAGCAATCTGAAGCCAAGCATCGAGAGCGGAAGGAATGTGTGGCAACCCTTTAACTATCATTTGCCCCATCTATGACTGAGACTATAGGTCCTGCATTGGACTCTTCAATCACCTGAGAACTCATTTCCAGTGTGGAAGCAAGTCATGCTCGACTCCGAGAACGTGCCAATGATGCTGATGATGATATATCAAAAAGAACAGTGATCCTAATACCGAGTCCTGGGGGACACCACTGTATACGTCCCTCCAGTTTGAAAAACAACCCTTCACCACTACTCTGTGATTTCTGTTCCGTAACGAATTTTGTATCTCTGCTGCCAGTGCCCCTTTAAACTCCTGGGGCCAGACTTTCCATAAAGGCCCTCAACGCTCGATTGCCCGCTGAGAAGGATTGCTGACGCTCGGAGAAAGAAGCGGGCGAGAATTTCCATTTTGAAGGTTGTAAAGTCCTGTCCCCTCAGTACAGATTCACACGAGGCATGTTGTGAAGTCAAGGTCACTCTGGACCTGCACCTTTATTTCACAGCTCTGGAATGCTGCACTTGCCTGAGACCTGTCCTGAAATACCTGTCTCTTGCAAGTGCACCCCTGGTGGTAAGGTATGCTGTTGGTTACAGGTCATATCTTATTACAGTCATGTATAGCATGTTAGGATACAGTTATATATAATAATGTAAGATACATGACATCACCCTCCCCCAAGGTCTTATTCTCTTTATAGGTTCAGTCTCTCAGGTGGTCTACGCTCTCGCGTGGAGCATCTGAGTTGTGGTTCATTTGTTTACCTTGGTGTCTGTTTTTCTTTGGGTGTGGTTGCTGGTACCTCGCCTGGGCTGTCTGTTTCGATTGGTGTGATGGTTGTTGACTCGCGCGGGCTGTCTGTTGGGATTGCTCTTTCCTCAGGTTGTTCCCTCTGTCTGTCCACCAGGTGTGGTGCGAGTTCCACATTGTGGTCTGCCTCTGGTTCCGCAGTGTTGTTGGTAAATCTGCTTTTGACTTGGTCTACATGCCTCCGACAGGTTTTGCCATTGTCCATTTGTACTACCAGTAGCTTGTTTCCTTCCTTGCCCGTTACTGTCCCTGCAAGCCATTTGGGACCCTGCCATAGTTTAGTACAAACATTTTGTCCCCTATCTCATTCCATCGCCCCCTCGAATTTCTGTCATGGTACTCAGTCAGCTTACGGCGCTTTGCCTCAACGATTTCGTGCATGTTTGGGAGGATTAATGAGAACCTTGTTTTTAAAGTCCTTTTCATCAACAGTTGCGCGGGGGGGGATCCCAGTCAGTGAGTGCGGACGAGATCTGTATGCCAGCAGCAGTCGCGACAGGCGACCCTGCGGCGTGGGACCTTTGATTTTAAGCATGCCTTGTTTAATGATTTGCACTGCTCTCTCCACCTGGCCGTTGGAGGCCAGCTTGAACAGTGCCGTCTTGATGTGATTTATGCCGTGGTCAATTATAAAGTCTTGGAATTCTGCGCAGGTGAAGCACGGACCATTGTCACTGACCAATATGTCAGGGATTCCGTGCATTGCAAACATGGTTGCGAGGCTCTCTACAGAGGTTGTGCTCGAGTTTATGCATGTGCCTGTGAAAGGGTTTTAATTCCTTGGGGCAGGCATCACGAGCCTCTGCCCAGTCACCAGTTAGGACACATCTTTTTACTAAGGATAACGTGTGGTCGCTGGCCGTCCAGGCTCTGATTTGGCGAGCCGTCATGGGCGAACCTGTGGACTCAAATGCATTAATTGCCATGACTATCTCACAGTCCTGTTCGTCAGACCCTTCTGTGGTCGCCAGGGGTAGCCTGCTGAGTGCGTTGGCACAGTTGTCTGTGCCTGGTCTGTGACTTATGGTATAGTCGTAGGACACCAACATGAGTGCCCACTGTTGAATTCGCGGCGAGGCGTTGGCGTTTATTGCCTTGCTCTCGGATAGGAGGGACGTGAGGGGCTTCTGGTTGGTTTCTAACGTGAACTTAGCCCCGAAAAGTTATTGGTGCATCTTTTTGACACCGTACACGCACGCGAGCGCCTCCTTCTCTACCATTCCGTACCCGCACTCCGGCCGCGAAAGTGACCTGGAGGCATAAGCCATGGGTTGTAATTTGCACGCACTATTGACATGTTGCAAAAGGCACCCAACCCCATACGCTGACGCATCGCATGTGAGAACTAGCTTTTTACCTGGGTCAAAACTAAACTGGAAATGGGATGATGTCCATGCCATGTCATTAGAGGAACGGACTTCCTGCTCAACAGTTATAAAGCGATTTGAACATCTCTTTCAGCTAGGTGTGGGCACTTTCAAAGGGGCCAAAGTCAAAATCTACATCATACAGGATGCTAGACCGGTCCATCACAAGGCCAGAGCTGTACCCTATGGAACACAGAAGGTTGCGTGCCTTATTGAAGGCGCGTTCCTGGGCGTCCCCCCAAAACCAATCGCACCCCTTCCTGAGTAGCATGTGGAGAGGCTCCAGCAGCGTGCTTAAGTTCTGCATAAAGTTCCCAAAGTAATTGAGTAGCCTGAGAAAGGCGCACAGTTCTGAGACATTGCGGGGCCTGGGTGCCAGGTGAATTGCTTCTGTTTTGGACTCAGTTGGGTGGATTCCATCAGCGGCAATCCTTCTGCCCAAAAATTCAACCTTGGTTGCGAGAAACAGGCACTTGGATTTCTTGACTCGTAGGCCTACCCGATCCAACCGCTTTCGTACTTCTTCCAAATTACGAAGATGGGAGTTGGTGTCCCTGCCCGTGATAAGTATATCATCTTGAAATACAACCGTCCCCGGGATGGACTTCAGCAGACTCTTAATATTGCTCTGGAATATGGCAGCTGCCGACCTGATGCCGAATGGGCATCGATTGTACATGAAAAGGCCTCGATGTGTGTTGATGGTGGTGAGTAGCTTGGATTCCTCGGTCAATTCTTGCGTCATATACGCAGATGTGAGATCGAATTTTGAGAAAAGTTTACCTCCAGCCAATGTGGAAAATAAGTCCTCCGCTCTGGGTAGCGGGTACTGGTTATGTAGGGAGACTCTGTTTATAGTAGATTTGTAGTCCCCACAGATTCGTACGGATCCATCAAGCTTCATGACTGGGACAATGGGACTTGCCCAATCGCTAAATTCCACAGGTGATGTAATGCCTTCCCGCAGAAGCCTATCTAGTTCGTGTTCAATCTTTTCCCTCATCACATAGGGTACAGCTCTGGCCTTGTGATGGACCGGTCTAGCATCCTGTGTGATGTAGATTTTGACTTTGGCCCCTTTGAAAGTGCCCACACCTGGCTGAAAGAGATGTTCAAATCACTTTATAACTGTTGAGCAGGAAGTCCGTTCCTCTAATGACATGGCATGGACATCATCCCATTTCCAAATTAGTTTTGCCAGCCAGCTTCTCCCCAGCAGTGCTGGGGGGTCTCCGGGGACAATCCACAGGGGAAGTCGCTTCACTGTCCCTTTGTGTGTGACAGAGAGCATGGCGCTGCCGAGGACTGGTACGATTTCTTTAGAATAGGTCCTTAGTTTGGTGTCGACCCTTGTTAGTTTTGGTCTGTCTTTTTATGCAGCCACAGTTGTTCAAATTGTTGAACGCCCATGAAAGATTGACTCGCTCCCATATCCAGTTCCATGTTGACAGATATCCCGTTGAGTAGGACCCTCATCATTTTCGGAGGCGTCCTGTTGTAGGAGCAGCGGCCATTGATCGTGTTGACCCGCTGTACATCGTTGTCACGAGTACTGTCCCCACCATCTTCTGGTCCGCTTTCCGACCCAGCCGATTCGTATATCAGCCGAGCTGCCGTTTTTTTGCACATGCGGGCCAAATGCCCTGTATATTCACAATTTCTGCAAACAGCCTGCTGAAATCGACATCCCCTTGACGAGTGCCCACCCCCACACCTCCAGCACAGACCTGTTCCATTGTTCAAAGTGTTCCCAAGGAATGAACTGCGTCTGGCTGATCTCTCTTGAGCTTCTCTCAGTTTGTAGTTGATTGCTCACATTGTTGGTTGATGAGGTGTGAACGGACGTTCCTGTGGCCCTTGATGGCTTCTGCCTGCTATCAAGAACCTGTTCTTCCGGTTTTGTCTGTGTGTGGGGGTAGCAGCTTGTTTAGTGCTGTGAACTTCTTGTTCCGATATTTTGTTAGTTGTCGTACCTGCATTGTAAATCAACCTTGCTTCTTCTTCCCCTACCAAGAATGTCTGTGCAACCAGTGCTGCTGCCTCTAAGGTCAGGTTCTTGGTCTCTATGAGCTTTTGGAATATGCCTGTGTGGCCTATTCCTTCAATGAAAAAGTCTCTTCACATTTCTCTCCTCAGTTCATAGGAGAACTCACATAAACTAGCCAACCTCCGAAGTTCCGCCACGAAGTTGGGTATGCTCTGGCCCACACAGCGTCTGTAGTTGTAGAACCTGTGTCTGGCCATGTGTCGGCTGCTCGCTGGCTTCAGGTGGTCTCTTACCAGTGTGCTCAATTCTTCAAACGACTTGCTTGCTGGTTTCTCGGGTGCCAACAGATCCTTCATTAAAGCGTATGTTTTCGAGCCACAGCTGGTCAAGAGATGGTCTCTTCTCTTGTCTGCCTTATTGTCGCTTAACCAGTCTTTGGTTACAAAGCTTCACTGGAGCCTTTCTATAAAATCCTCCCAATTGTCTCCCGCATTGTACTTTTCATCTGATCCGTTGTTCGCCATTCTGTGGATTCTGTAATCCCGTAACTCGTCGCCACTGTAAAGTCCTGTCCCCTCAGTACAGATTTACACGAGGCATGTAGTGAAATCAAGGTCACTCTGGACCTGCACCTTTATTTCACAGCTCTGGAATGCTGGACTTGCCTGAGACCTGTCCTTATATGCCTGTCTCTTGCAAGTGCACCCCTGGTGGTAAAGTATGCTGGTGGTTACAGGTCATATCTTACAGTCATGTATAGCATGTTAGGATACAGTTATATATAATAATGTAAGATACATGACAAAGGTAAAAGTACGTAGAACTGATCACCCGGTGAGAAAATGGGCGTTGCACACTTATTCTCGGCGGTTTTCTCAGCAGGTAAGTGCAAAGTTAGCCAAATGGGCGGTGGTTACCAGAATGGACAGTAAGTAGAAAAATTTAGGTCCAGGCAGCGGTTGGACCCACGGAGGAGGGAAAACTTAAAGAAAAAATGTTCATTAAAAAAAATAAACACATACAAATCCTTCCCAAGACAGTTTTAACCCTAATTGCTGTGGTAAAACATTGTTTTAAATAATTAAATAACCTTTAACTTACCTCTCTTTGAGGGTTCCCCCCTTACCGCCCTGTACAGGGTGGGTCTCTCGGCGATCTGGATGTTGGTGGTTGAGCCCAAACTTACGCCCTGGCGGTTGTTATCGGCGTTGTACGTGGGTGGGCTAGTCCCGCCGGGCGACTTCAGATGTGGGCAATAACATTCAAAAACTTACCTGGAAACTCTCGCCAGGTGAAAAACCAGCTGTAATGCCGAGAAAATCGCCGACAATGAAGCCGAAAGTCTGGCCCCTGGGTTTTAATTTTGCGAACAAGTCTATTATGTGCTACTTTGTCAACTGCCTTTTGAAAGTCCATATACATAACATCAACTGTCATACCCTCATCAATCTTCTCCGGTACTTCATCAAAAAACTCGATCAAGTTAGTCAAATATGATTTACCTTTAAAAAATACATGCTGACTTTCATTTATTAATCCATGCTTTTGCAAATGATAATTAATTTTGTCCCGGATTAATGTCACTAAAAGTTTCTCCACCACCAGCGTTAGGCTGATTGGCCTGTAGTTGCCGGGTTTATCACTCTCTCCTTTTTTAAACAGAGGTGTGACACTTACAATCCTCCAGTCTTCTGGCACAACCCCAATATTGAAAGTGGATTTGAAGATAAAATAAGAAATAGGAGCAGGAGTAGGCCATTTGGCCCCTCGAGCCTGCTCCACTATTCAATACGATCATGGCTGACCTGAACTTGGCTTCAACTTCACTTCCCTTCCCTCTCCCCATAACCCTTGACTCCGTTATCATTCAAAAATCTGTCTATCTCCACCTTAAATATATTCAATGACCCAGCCTCCACAGCTCTCTGGGGCAGAGAATTCCAAAGTTTCATGACCCTCTGTGTTATGTATCGATGTGTGTATCGTCCTGCGTCCTGGAGGGGAAGTGAGATGTTTTGTATTGATGTGTGTATCGTCCTGGTACCTTAAATGTATATTAAGCACAATGGTACACCACAGAGGGTGCTGTGGTGGGAGACCTGAAAGTACCTGCAAGAGGCAGTATAAAAGGCTGATCACCACACCTGAGAGTCACTCTGGAGCTGTTCAATAAAGGACCAAGGTCACAGCAGTTAGATGAACACCAGACCGTGTGGAGTCAGCGATTTGTGTGCTACATACACTACATTGGTGACAAGGAAGCGGACAAATTCCACACAACCATGGCTACTCTGGGCTCGCTAAAGGATTTTACCGTGGGCAATGATTGGGAGGCCTTTACGGAAAGGCTCGAGTACTATTTCACAGCAAACGATCTGACGGAGGACACGAATGCACTGAGAGAGAAGCGTAAGGCGATATTGCTCTCCAGTTGTGGCGATGAGGTTTACTGTCTCGTCAGGGATTTGATGACACCCAGGAGAGCCAGGGACAAGTCATATGAGGAGCTGACTGAACTCATTCGTGACCAGTTGAAACCGAAGGAGAGCATCCTCATGGCCAGATACAAATTTTACCATCCCTGCAGACCCGAGGGCCAGGATGTCACGAAATATACTGCGGACCTCAGGAGTAAAAGTGGAGGGCAGAGAAACCCAAGGCAAAGAACAAAAAGGGCCACTGTACAGCAAAATTCTAAAAGGACAAAGGGTGTTAAAAAAACAAGCCTGAAGGCTTTGTGTCTTAATGCAAGGAGTATCCGCAATAAGGTGGATGAATTAACTGTGCAAATAGATGTTAACAAATATGATGTGATTGGGATTACGGAGACGTGGCTCCAGGATGATCAGGGCTGGGAACTCAACATCCAGGGGTATTCAACATTCAGGAAGGATAGAATAAAAGGAAAAGGAGGTGGAGTAGCATTGCTGGTTAAAGAGAAGATTAATGCAATAGTTAGGAAAAACATTAGCTTGGATGATGTGGAATCTATATGGGTAGAGCTGCAGAACACCAAAGGGCAAAAAACGTTAGTGGGAGTTGTGTACAGACCTCCAAACAGTAGTGATGATGTTGGGGAGGGCATCAAACAGGAAATTAGGGGTGCATGTAATAAAGGTGCAGCAGTTATAATGGGTGACTTTAATATGCACATAGATTGGGCTAGCCAAACTGGAAGCAATACGGTGGAGGAGGATTTCCTGGAATGCATAAGGGATGGTTTTCTCGACCAATATGTCGAGGAACCAACTAGGGGGGAGGCCATCTTAGACTGGGTGTTGTGTAATGAGAGAGGATTAATTAGCAATCTCATTGTGCGAGGCCCCTTGGGGAAGAGTGACCATAATATGGTGGAATTCTGCATTAGGATGGAGAATGAAACAGTTAATTCAGAGACCATGGTCCAGAACTTAAAGAAGGGTAACTTTGCAGGTATGAGGCGTGAATTGGCGAGGATAGATTGGCGAATGATACTTAAGGGGTTGACTGTGGATGGGCAATGGCAGACATTTAGAGACCGCATGGATGAATTACAACAATTGTACATTCCTGTCTGGCGTAAAAATAAAAAAGGGAAGGTGGCTCAACCGTGGCTATCAAGGGAAATCAGGAATAGTATTAAAGCTAAGGAAGTGGCATACAAATTGGCCAGAAATAGCAGCGAACCCAGGGACTGGGGGAAAATTGGAACTCAGCAGAGGAGAACAAAGGGTTTGATTAGGGCAGGGAAAATGGAGTACGAGAAGAAGCTTGCAGGGAACATTAAGGCGGATTGCAAAAGTTTCTATAGATATGTAAAGAGAGAAAGGTTAGTGAAGACAACCATAGGTCCCCTGCAGTCAGAATGAGGGGAAGTCATAACGGGGAACAAAGAAATGGCAGACCAATTGAACAAGTACTTTGGTTCAGTATTCACTAAGGAGGACACAAACAACCTTCCGGATATAAAAGGGGTCAGAGAGTCTAATGAGGAGGAGGAACTGAGGGAAATCTTTATTAGTCGGGAAATTGTGCTGGGGAAATTGATGGGATTGAAGGCGGATAAATCCCCAAGGCCTGATGGACTGCATCCCAGAGTACTTAAGGAGGTGGCCTTGGAAATAGCGGATGCATTGACAGTCATTTTCCAACATTCCATTGACTCTGGATCAGTTCCTATGGAGTGGAGGGTAGCCAATGTAACCCCACTTTTTAAAAAAGGAGGCAGAGAGAAAACAGGGAATTATAGACCGGTCAGCCTGACCTCAGTAGTGGGTAAAATGATGGAATCAATTATTAAGGAGGTCATAGCAGCACATTTGGAATAAGGTGACATGATAGGTCCAAGTCAGCATGGATTTGTGAAAGGGAAATCATGCTTGACAAATATTCTGGAATTTTTTGAGGATGTTTCCAGTAAAGTGGTCAAGGGAGAACCAGTTGATGTGGTATATTTGAACTTTCAGAAGGCTTTCGACAAGGTCCCACACAAGAGATTAATGTGCAAAGTTAAAGCACATGGGATTGGGGGTAGTGTGCTGACATGGATTGAGAACTGGTTGTCAGACAGGAAGCAAAGAGTAGGAGTAAATGGGTACTTTTCGGAATGGCAGGCAGTGACTAGTGGGGTACCGCAGGGTTCTGTGCTGGGGCCCCAGCTGTTTACATTGTACATTAATGGTTTAGACGAGGGGATTAAATGTAGTATCTCCAAATTTGCGGATGACACTAAGTTGGGTGGCAGTGTGAGCTGGGAGGAGGATGCTATGAGGCTGCAGAATGACTTGGATAGGTTAGGTGAGTGGGCAAATCATTGCAGATGAAGTATAATGTGGATAAATGTGAGGTTATCCACTTTGGTGGTAAAAACAGAGAGACAGACTATTATCTGAATGGTGACAGATTATGAAAAGGGAAGGTGCAACGAGACCTGGGTGTCATGGTACATCAGTCATTGAAGGTTGGCATGCAGGTACAGCAGGCGGTTAAGAAAGCAAATGGCATGTTGGCCTTCATAGTGAGGGGATTTGAGTACAGGGGCAGGGAGGTGTTGCTACAGTTGTACAGGGCCTTAGTGAGGCCACACCTGGAGTATTGTGTACAGTTTTGGTCTCCTAACTTGAGGAAGGACATTCTTGCTATTGAGGGAGTGCAGCGAAGATTCACCAGACTGATTCCCGGGATGATGGGACTGACCTATCAAGAAAGATTGATCAACTGGGCTTTATTCACTGGAGTTCAGAAGAATGAGAGGGGACCTCATAGAAACATTTAAAATTCTGATGGGTTTAGACAGGTTAGATGCAGGAAGAATGTTCCCAATGTTGGGGAAGTCCAGAACCAGGGGTCACAGTCTAAGGATAAGGGGTAAGCCATTTAGGACCGAGATGAGGAGAAACTTCTTCACCCAGAGAGTGGTGAACCTGTGGAATTCTCTACCACAGAAAATAGTTGAGGCCAATTCACTAAATATATTCAAAAGGGAGTTCAATGAAGTCCTTACTACTCGGGGGATCAAGGGTTATGGCGAGAAAGCAGGAATGGGGTACTGAAGTTGAATGTTCAGCCATGAACTCATTGAATGGCGGTGCAGGCTAGAAGGGCTGAATGGCCTACTCCTGCACCTATTTTCTATGTTTCTATGTTTTTATGACTCGCGGCGCTGTGTGATTTTGGGATACTCCTTGACGAGGCGCTGCGGGACGTTTTCGTTATGGGGATCGGCCATGAGGGCCTCCTTCACAAGCTGCTAGCTACGGAACCCACAGTCACCCTGACAAAGGCCATCACCATCAGCTGGGTATATATGACCTCGACTTGCAGCACCAAACAAATGATCCACACAGTCTCGAACCCAGCAGGCACTGTCCACAGGATAGCGCCCACCATGGACAAAGCTTCAGTACGTGGCTCTACCCAGGGCAGAGGGCATGGACCTTGGGGCCCTGGAACTCAGAGTCTGCTGAGGGGGGCCAATCAAGCAGCACCATGCTGGTGCTGCGGAGGAAGCCATGGGGCGCACCGGTGCAGGTTTGCGGAGTAAACGTGTAATACCTGCCACCTGAAAGGCCACCTTCAGCGTATATGTAAAAGAAATCGGACTCAACATGTGGCTGAGGAGATGGGGGATGATCCACTGTTCAGCGAGGAGCAGGCAGAAGAAGATGAAGTGTTGGGACTATATACGTGCTCCGACGATTCGCCCCCAATGATAATGGAAGTAAAAATCAACGGAGTCCCTGTGAGTATGGAAGTGGACACGGGCTCGGGTCCGTCATTGATGAGTCAGAGAACTTTTGATAAACTGTGATTTAACCCAGCTGCACGACCCAAGCTGGTCCCGGTCATGGCGATGCTGCGTACCTGCACCATGGAACTGATACCTGTTCTTGGCAGAGCGGAGGTGCAGGTATCCCACGGGGACGAGACGCACGGTTTAACTTTGTGGGTTGTTGCAGGCGATGGGCCGATGCTCCTCGGCCGGAGGTAGTTGGGGACGGTCCGTGGGAGCTGGGAAGACTTCACCACTCCACAGGCTGCTGCTCCCCAGGGTGCTGCCATGCCCCGGGTTCCCAGAGAGCAGCACCGACCGAGCTGGAGCTGCTGCCTCAATCCACCCACAGGCAAGCAGAGCAAGCCCCAGCCCCGGACCTCAAGCCACAGAGATCCTGCAGCCTTAGCCCCCACAGGCAAGCAGCCCTGCAGAGGCGGGCCTAGTGGGGGAGCGGGGTGAGCCGGCAGGGCGCTGTGGGCGGGGTGCGAGGGATCCAGGATGGCTGGCGGATCATAAGGGCCCACGCAGAGCAAGAGTCGGACGGCGGCAGCAGCTGGAGGTCGGCGGCCATGATGGCCGCAGAGAAGGCCGCTACGGAGGCCGCAGGGGAGGCAGCAAGTGCGGCGGCTGGAAAGGCCACGACGGCCGCAGGAGAGGCGGCTATGGTGGCCGCCGGAGAAGCAATGACGACGGCCGCAGGAGAGCCGGCAAGTCAGGTGGCAGCGGAGGGGAGCGGAGGCTGCGGCGGCGGAGGGCATCCGGAGCGGCGGAGAGCAAGATGGCGGCGGCCTCGTGTCCAGAGCAGCAGAGCATCAAAGATGGCGGCGCCCAAGGAGAAGCCTCGTGGAATCCTGCTGCATCAAAGATGGCGCCTTAAAAAGGAAATGCACCTGGGAGTCTTAAAAGGGCCTTACCACGTGGTGGTCCTCACAAAGTGACTTCTGTAAGGCAAGAGCGAGCCTAAAATGAGCTATGTTAATGTAAGATGACAGATTTATAATAAGAATTAATATTTTAATGCTGAATGGTCACTGTGTTTGTGTAAAATAATGGATATGAAGTACAATTAATGATAAGAGCTAATAAGGAAATCAGGGATCCGTTACCAGTTAATAACTATTTAATGTAACTGCTCAGTGTACCCGCAATCCGTACCAGATAACATGTACCATACAAACGCACTGTCTATGCATACCTGCCTTCCATTGGACAAACAAGGTCGAGATCCTCGGCAACAGCTTCGGGACTGCGGGGGGAAGTGAGATGTTATGTATCGATGTGTGTATCGTCCTGTGTCCTGGGGGGGGGGAAGTGAGATGTTATGTATCGATGTGTGTATCGTCCTGCGTCCTGGGGGGGGGGAAGTGAGATGTTATGTATCGATGTGTGTATCGTCCTGCGTCCTGGGGGGGGGAAGTGAGATGTTATGTATCGATGTGTGTATCGTCCTGCGTCCTGGGGGGGGGAAGTGAGATGTTATGTATCGATGTGTGTATCGTCCTGGTACCTTAAATGTATAATAAGCACAATGGTACACCACAGAGGGCGCTGTGGTGGGAGACCTGAAAGTACCTGCAAGAGGCAGTATTAGAGGCTGACCACCACACCTGAGAGTCACTCTGGAGTTGTTCAATAAAGGACCAAGGTCACAGCAGTTAGATCAACACCAGACCGTGTGGAGTCAGTGATTTGTTGCTACATACACGACACTCTGAGAGAAGAAATTTCTCCTCATCTCCGTTTTTAATGGGTGATCCCTTATTCTGAAACTATGCACCCTAGTTCTAGATTCCCCACGAGGCGAAACATCCTCTGCATCTACCCAGTCAAGCCACCTCAGTAGCTTATATGTTTCAATCGTATCACCTCTCATTCTTACAAACTCCAATGACCCAACCTGCTCAACCTTTCTTCATAAGACACCCCTTCATCTCAGGAATCAACCTCGTGAACCTTCTCTGAACTGCCTCCAATGCAAGTATATCCTTCCTTAAATAAGGAGACCCAAGCCGCACGCAATACTCCAGATGTGGTCTCACCAATACCCTGTACAATTGTAGCAGGACTTCCCTGCTTTTATACTCCATCCACCTTGAAATAAAGGCCAACATTCCATTTGCCTTCCTGATCACTTGCTATACCTGCACGCTAACTTTTTGTGTTTCATGTACAAGGACCTCCCAGATCCCTCTGTACCTCAGCATTTTGTAATCTCTCCCCATTTAAATAATAATTTGCTTTTCTATAATTCCTACCAAAGTGGATAACCTCACATTTTGCCTCATTATACTCCAACTGCCAAATTTTTGCCCACTCACTTAGCCTGTCGATATTGTAGGATCCGTTTCCTCTGCCCAAAGGTAAACATTGGACTATTGAATATAAAACCTCAGAACTGCATTGCAGCCTGCAAAAAGAGTTGGGCAAGAAAGAGTTAGTTTTTACATTACAGCCAAATCCCTTCCCCTCCAGCCTGGGCCTCTCCTCCAGCAGTGACTGGGCCTCTCCTCCTCCAGCCTGGGTCTCTCCTCCTCCAGCAGTGACTGGGTCTCTCCTCCTCCAGCCTGGGCCTCTCCCCCTCCAGCAGTGACTGGGTCTCTCCTCCTCCAGCCTGGGTCTCTCCTCCTCCAGCAGCAACTGGGCCTCTTCCCCTCCAGCAGTGAGTGGGCCTCTTCTCCTCCAGGCTGGGCATCTCCCCCTCCAGCCTGGGCCTCTCCCCCTCCAGCCTGGGCCTCTTCCCCTCCAGCAGTGACTGGGCCTCTCCTCCTCCAGCCTGGGCCTCTCCTCCTCCAGCAGCAACTAGGCCTCTTCCCCTCCAGCAGTGAGTGGGCCTCTCCTCCTCCAGCCTGGGTCTCTCCTCCTCCAGCCTGGGCCTCTCCTCCTCCAGCCTGGGCCTCTCCTGCTCCAGCCTGGGCCTCTCCTCCTCCAGCCTGGGCCTCTTCCCCTCCACACTGGGCCTCTCCTCCTCCAGCAGTGACTGGGCCTCTCCTCCTCCAGACTGGGCCTCTCCTCCTCCAGACTGGGCCTCTCCTCCTCCAGCCTGGGCCTCTTCCCCTCCAACAGTGACTGGGCCTCTCCTCCTCCAGCCTGGGCCTCTCCTCCTCCAGCAGCACCTGGGCCTCTCCTCCTCCAGCCTGGGCCTCTCCTACTCCAGCCTGGGCCTCTCCTCCTCCAGCAGTGACTGGGTCTCTCCTCCTCCAGCCTGGGCCTCTACTCCTCCAGCAGCAACTGGGCCTCTTCCCCTCCAGCAGTGAGTGGGCCTCTTCTCCTCCAGGCTGGGCCTCTCCCCCTCCAGCCTGGGCCTCTCCCCCTCCAGCCTTGGCCTCTCCTCCTCAAGCAGCAACTAGGCCTCTTCCCCTCCAGCAGTGAGTGGGCCTCTCCTCCTCCAGCCTGGGCCTCTCCTCCTCCAGCAGCGCCTGGGCCTCTCCTCCTCCAGCCTGGGCTTCTCCTCCTCCAGCCTGGGCCTTTCCTCCTCCAGCCTGGGCCACTCCTCCTCCAGGCTGGGCCTCTCCTCCTCCACTGACGACCTGGCCTCTTCTCCAACACACAGTGAGCACAATGGCTGTGACCGCGCTGACCTCGCCTCCTTCCATTCTGAACACCCTGACCTCCACCCCACAAAATGGACCGCTGACCTTCCCAATGCCTGCCCCCAGCCAAGCCTCGGATCACCTACCATCTCACCGAAGGGCGCTACTCAGCACCGAGCTTACGGCCAACATCTCGCCATAGGCAATTCGGCTCATACAGCAGTGCCTAGTCTCCAGTCGTCTTGGACCCCCTTGCCATTGGACCAAGACCTGCTCAGCTAAGCCCATGTGGTAGCCAGTGTGCCACAGCCACCCTACAGTAAAAGAACTGAAGCACAGGCATCTTCCACCCTTCAATATGAAGTTTGGGACCTGGAACATCAGGACCCTCATGGACAACTCTAACAGCGACAGGCCAAAATGCCGCACCGCCATAGTTACCCAAGAACTTAGATGCTTCGATGTTGACATCACCGTCCGAAGCGAGACCCGGTGGGCAAGGGAAGGCCAGCTCAAGGAACAAGGTGGAGGTTACACCTTCTTCTGGAAAGGCAAACCAGAGGAAGAACTCCACCTCCACAGAGTCGGTTTCGCTATCAAGAACGAGCTGGTTGACTGCTTCGGAGACTCCCTCTGCGGGATTAACAAACGTCTCATGACTCTCCAACTCACCCTATCCTGGAACCAATGCACCATAGTCACCAGTGCGTATGCCCCAACACTCGATGCAACAGATGAGACCAAAGAGGGCTTTTACTACGACAAACTGATCCCCCTCAGCGACTTCAACGCCAGGGTTGGCAAGGACGCAGCTCTCTGGGGAGACGTGATCAGCAGAGAGAGGATAGGGAAAACCAATTCCAGTGGTATCCTGCTCCTGACAAAATGCCGAGAGCACAACCTTGTCATCACCAACACCTTGTTCCGCCAGAGGGACAAGTACAAGACATCGTGGCAACACCCTCACTCCAAACACTGGCAGCTGCTCGACTATGTCATCGTCCGAGCCAGGGATCACAAGGATGTGCGCATCACCCACACCATGACAGGAACTGACGACTGGTGGACGGACCACCGCCTAATCCATTCCATCATTAATATCAACATAGCCCCAAAGCGGCGATGGCAGCAGAAGCAGCGCCACAAAAAAGTCAAATGCTGGGGCACTCAAAGACCCAGCGAAGAGAGCCCTATACAGCCAGCGCTCACTGCTAACCTGGTGTCCCTTGATCACCCTGAGAAACAGAATGCCCACAGTGCTTGGTCTGCCCTCCAGGCCTCTATAATCAGTGCCTGCAAAGAGACGCTCAGTCATTCAACCAGGAAACACGAGGACTGGTTTGATGAGAACGACCAGGAGATCCAAGAGCTAATAAATTGCAAGCGCTGGGCATTTCCGAGCCTAAAACAACAACCCAAATTGGGAGCAGCAAAACAGCATTACAGACGGCTTAAGGCTGAGGTCCAAAAACAAACCCGCGACCTAAAGAACAGATGGTGGGTGGAGAAAGCACAGGAGATTTAGCAACTGGCCGACAGCCATGATATGCGAGGATTCTTCACCGCAGTCAAGGCCACCTACGGCCCAAATACTCAAGGCCCTATCCCACTGCTGGACAAGAATGGGGAGACATACATCAAGGACAATGAGGCAGTCAGGACCTGCTGGAAGGAGCACTTTGAAGATCTCCTTAACTGAGACTCTGCCTTTGACTCGAGTGTCCTTGACTCCATCCCGCAGCATGCTACCCACCACCATCTCAGCAAAACACCAAACCTGCACGAGGTCGAAAAGACCATCCACCAGCTTAAGAACAACAAGGCAATGGGAACATATGAAATACCCACTAAGGCACTAAAGTATGATGGAGAGGCACCACATCTCTCTCATCTGGAAGGAGGAGAGCATGCTAGGAGATCTCAGAATAGCAGTAATCGTGTCCATCTTTAAAAAAGTGGACAAGTCCGACTGCGGCAAATACAGAGAAATTTCCCTGTTATCAGCCACTGGGAAAGTTGTTGCTCGAATCCTCCTCAACCGCCTTCTCCCCATGGCTGAAGAGCTCCTACCGGAGTCGCAGTGCGGATTTCGTCCTCTATGGGGCACAACGGACATGTTTTTTACAGCGTGATAGCTGCAAGAGAAATGCAGGGAACAGCACTAACCCTGGTACATGGCCTTCTTTGACCTTACAAAGGCCGTTGACTCTGTAAACCGTGATGGACTATGGAGCGTCCTCCTCTGTTTCGGCTGCCCTCGACAGTTCGTCAACATTCTCCGCTTGCTCCACGATGACATGCCAGCCGTGATTCAGATCAATGGATCCATTACAGACCCAATCCATGTCCGGACCGGGGTCAAGCAGGGCTGTCATCGTGCCAACCCTCTTCTCAATTTTCCTCGCTGCAATGCTCTATCTCACACTCAACAAGCTCCCTGCTAGAGTGGAACTAAACTACAGAACCAGTGGGAACCTGTTCAACCTTCGGCATCTCCAGGCCAGATCCAAGACCGTCCCAATCTCTGTTGTTGAAATGCAGTACTCGGACAACGCCTGCGTCTGCGCACATTTAGAGTCTGAACTCCAAGTCATAGTCAACATCTTCACCGAGGCATACGAAAGCATGGGCCTTACACTAAACATCCGTAAGACAAAGTCCTCCACAAACCTGACTCCGCCACACAGCACTACCCCACAGTCATCAAGATCCACGGCGCGGCTCTGGACAACGTGGATCACTTTCCATACCTCGGGAGCCTATAATCAGCAAGGGCAGACATCGACGATGAGATACAACATTGCCTCCAGTGTGCCAGCGCAGCCTTCGGTCGCCTGAGGAAAAGAGCGTTCAAAGATCAGGCCCTCAAATCTGCCAACAAGCTCATGGTCTACAGGGCTGTTTTGATACCCGCCCTCCTGTATGGCTCAGAGACGTGGACTATATACAGTAGATATTATATATGTGGACTTGTAATTACTCTGTACAGTCACCAGAGGGCTCATCCCCTGGAGTCCCAAGGGATCCTATAATCCCTTGGGAGCACAGGCATTTAAGGAGGCCTCACAGGTTGGCGAAGCACTCTGGAGACCTGCAATAAAAGCATAAGGTCACACGTTACTTTGAGCTCACAGTGTTCAGTCTGGCTCTTTCTCCATACATAACAACTGGCAATGAGATACAGATAGCTGAACCCAAAGATGCAGAGAACAGTGGGCATCCTGGACAAATTCTTGGAGTGAGATGATTGGGAAATTTTTGTGGAGCAACTCGACCAATACTTCGTGGCTAATGAGCTAGATGGGGAAGAGAGCGCTGCCAAACGAAGGGCGATCCTCCTCACCGTCTGTGGGGCACCAACATATGGCCTCATGAAGAATCTGCTCACTCCAGCGAAACCCACGGAGAAATTGTACAATAATTTGTGCACACTGGTCCGAGAGCATTTGAACCCGAAGGAAAGCGTTCTGATGGCGAGGTACCGATTCTACACCTACAAAAGGTCTGAAGGCCAGGAAGTGGCGAGTTATGTCGCTGAGCTAAGATGCCTTGCAGGACATTGCGAATTTGAAGGACATTTGGAGCACATGCTCAGAGACTTTTTCGTACTTGGCATTGGCCACGAAACTATACTTCGCAAACTTTTGACTGTAGAGATCCCAACCTTGAGTAAGGCCATAGCGATAGCCCAGGCATTCATTCTCACCAGTGACAATACAAAGCAAATCTCTCAACACACGAGTGCTGCTACAAATACTGTGAATAAAGTGATGTTGTTTTCCAATTGTAACGTACAGGGCAGGTCACACATACCTGCAGCTGCACGTCCGCAGATGTCTCAGAGTCCACCATCAAGGGTGATGATAGCAATGCCATTAACACCTTGTTGGCGCTGCGGGGGTGATCATCGTTTCCATTCATGCCGATTCAAAGGGTACGTTTGCAAGGGCTATGGAACAAAGAGACACCTGCAATGAGTGTGCAGGCGAGCTGCAAAGCTTGTTAAACTTGCAAACCACCATGTTGCAGAGGAGAACAGATCCACGGAGGATCATGATGAACCAGAGCCTCAGACCGATTCATCACGGATTGTCCCCCGATAATGCTGAATGTTGAACTAAATGGACTCCCGGTGTCAATGGAGCTGGACACAGGCGTGAGCCAGTCCATCACGGGCAAAAAGACTTTCGAAAGATTGTGGTGCAACAGTGCCTCAAGGCCAGTCTTAACTCCAGTTCACACGAAACTAAGAACTTACACAAATGAACTGATTCCTGTAATTGGTAGCGCTACACAAATGGTGTAGCGGTGCACAAGCTACCACTCTGGGTGATACTGGGCGATGGTCCCACGCTGCTCGGCAGGAGCTGGCTGGAAAAAATATGCTGGAACTGGGACGACATCCAAGCACTATCGCCCGGTGACAACATGTCGTGTGCTCAGGTCTTAAACAAATTTCCTTCGCTATTCGAACCAGGTATCGGGAAATTCCAAGGAGCAAAAGTGCAGATCCACCTAATTCCGGGGGCGTGACCCATCTATCACAAGGCGAGAGCAGTACCATACATGGTGAGAGAAAGGGTAGAGATCGAGCTAGACCGGCTGCAACGAGAGGGCATCATTTCACCGATCGAGTTCAACGAGTGGGCCAGTCCTATCGTCCCAGTCCTCAAGGGAGATGGCACCGTCAGAATCTGTGGCAATTACAAAGTAACTATCAATCATTTCTCCCTGCAGGACCAATACCCACTACCAAAGACCGATGACCTCTTTGCAATGCTGGCAGGAGGAAAGACATTCACGAAGCTGGATCTGACTTCAGCCTACATGACGCAGGAACTGGAGGAATCATCAAAGGGCCTCACCTGGATCAACACATACAAAGATCTTTTTGTTTATAACAGATGCCCGTTTGGAATCTGATCAGTGGTGGTGAAATTCCAGAGAAACATGGAAAGCTTACTAAAGTTGATCCCACACATCGTGGTCTTCCAGGACGACATCTTGGTCACAGGTCGGAACACAGTCGAGCATCTGCAGCATCTGGAGGAGGTTCTTAGTCGACTCAACCGCGTGGGGCTCAGGTTGAAACGCTCGAAGTGCATTTTCCTGGCGCCTGAAGTGGAGTTCTTGGGAAGGAGGATTGTGGCGGAAGACATCAGGCCCACCAACGCGAAGACGGAGGAAATTGAGAACACACCGATGCCAAAGAACGTGACGGAGCTGCGATAATTTCTGGGACTCCTGAACTTCTTTGGTAACTTCTTACCGGGTCTCAGCACACTGTTAGAACCACTGCATATCTTACTACGAAAAGGGGATGAATAGGTTTCGGGCAAAAGCCAAGAAAATGTCTTTGTAAAAGTGAGAAAATTGTTATGCTCAAAAAAATTGCTTGTGTTGTATGATCCATGTAAGCATTTGGTACTAGCATGTGATGCATTGTCATATGGCGTTGGTTGTGTATTGCAACAAACCGGCTGCTTATGCATCCAGGAGTCGGTCTAAGGCTGAGAGAGCCTACAGCATGATTGAGAAAGAAGCGTTAGCGTGTGTCTATGGGGTAAAAAAAATGCATCAATATCTGTTTGGGCTAAAATTCGAATTGGAAACTGACCATAAGCCACTTATATCCCTGGTTTGCGAGAGTAAAGGGATAAATACCAACGCATCGGCCCGCATCCAGAGATGGGCGCTCATGTTGTCCGCATACAACTACGTCATCTGCCAACAGGCCAGGCACAGAAAACTGCGCCGATGCCCTCAGTAGGCTGCCATTGATCTAACCATGGTTATGGAAGCATTTGAGAGTGAGCAATCACCCATCACTGCCCGGCAGATCAAAACCTGGACAAGCCAGGACCCCTTATTATCTCTAGTCAAAAGCTGTGTGCTTCACGGGAGCTGGTCCAGTGTCCCAGTGGAAATGCAGGAAGCGATAAAGTTGTCCCAGCGGCGCAAAGATGAAATGTCTATACAAGCAGACTGTTTTAAAGCTTAGTTCTTTATATTGGATTCTTGACATTACCCAGACAGTGATATCACAGATATTGGATTGTGGACATTGCCTAGACAGTGTTATCACAGATTACAACATGAAAATACCTCATCAACCCAGAGTCAGTGACTGATGCAGCTGACTATGGGGGACAAAACACTGGATCTGGTGACTGACTAGTGAATTAGTTCTTGTCCTAAATTTTTGCAGAATTTGAACAATATCACTGTGCTTGAAACATTGGCCAACCTTGCAGCCTCTGAATAATAGTAAACTCATTTTGCTGACAATTCAGTTGGGGCGGTAACAGCCGCAAGACAGGAATTCCTGCGGCAGGCGCAGAAGTCCCGCCCCGCGATATATATTGGGCATACCGCCCCCGACAGGAACTGCAATGCAAAATCTCGCGCTGCAGTTTCTGTCGGGGGCAGCACTGGGGCGCACCGGGACCCGGATTTTTCAGCACTACGCGTAAGGACACGTGGTGCGTGCGAGAAGACGGGACCCTCCCCTTCCATTAAAGGGGAGGGTCAAGCTGCCGACTCTGCAGGAGGGAGAAGGGGCCATCGCTACACTATCAGAGAGCAGGGTGCCGTGACAGCAACATCACGGCACGGACCCTGCGATCTGCATTGAAGAAGGCTGTGACCGCTAAGTTGCCCATTTTAAACATTTTTCACCACTGCACCACCCCTTTAATTTTTGCCCCACGAGCGGCCTACTGCCTCACAGGACACTACCGCGATAGCTTCACAGGGAGCGACCCAATTTTCATTCCGGGGCAAAAATAGGTCGCTGCGTACAGTGATGACATTACTCCTTTATGTTTTAATGATTTATTCCCACTACACACGGTGCCTTTAAAATCAAATATATAACTTGTAATGGAGCATGGAGTGCTTGTTCTTTCAAATAATTTGCAGTTTATGCTGCTGTTAAATTGTCCTTATGAAGAATAATCACTACTTTGTTTCACAGATAAGATTAAACTTGTTGTTTATTTTCGAAAGAAACTACCAAAATTCTCTGGACTCTGGGGAGGTATCAGCGAATTGGAAAGCAGCTAATGTAACGCCTCTGTTTAAAAAAGGGGGCAGAAGAAAGGCAGGTAACTATAGGCCGGTTAGTTTAACATCTGTAGTGGGGAAAATGCTTGAAGCTATCTTTAAGGAAGAAATAGCGGGACATCTAGATAGGAATAGTGCAACCAAGCAGACGCAACATGGATTCATGAAGGGGAAATCATGTTTAACTAATTTACTGGAATTCTTTGAGGATATAACGAGCATGGTGGATAGAGGTGTACCGATGGATGTGGTGCATTTAGATTTCCAAAAGGTATTCGATAAGGTGCCACACAAAAGGTTACTGCAGAAGGTAAAGGTACGCGGAGTCAGAGGAAATGTATTAGCATGGATCGAGAATTGGCTGGCTAACAGAAAGCAGAGAGTCGGGATAAATGGGTCCTTTTCGGGTTGGAATTCGGTGGTTAGTGGTGTGCCACAGGGATCGGTGCTGGGACCATAACTGTTTACAATATACATCGATGACCTGGAAGAGGGGACAGAGTATAGTGTAACAAAATTTGCAGATGACACAAAGATTAGTGGGAAAGCGGGTTGTGTAGCAGACACAGAGAGGCTGCAAAGAGATTTAGATAGGTTAAGCGAATGGGCTAAGGTTTGGCAGATGGAATACAATGTCGGAAAGTGTGAGGTCATCCACCTTGGGAAAAAAAACAGTAAAAGGGAATATTATTTGAATGGGGAGAAATTACAACAGGCTGTGGTGCAGAGTGACCTGGGGGTCCTTGTGCATGAAACTCTTTTAGAGTCTACCTGCAAAACATAAACATTAAACTGTGCGACCCGACCTGGGTGACCAGACATTTACAAGGCCCTTTTTTACTTTTTTTGGGTTTTTTTTGTGTTTTTCTTTCTTTTTTTTTTTTTGGGCACTAAAATCACAATTTTTCCGGTGCCCCCTATAAAAGGGAAGGGGACACTAAAAACACCGGCAATTAAAACAAATTAAACTTTAAAACGTAAAATCAAATTAAAATTTGGTTGCCGGGCGTGATGATGCACTCCAGTCCCTCCAGTGCCCACCTCTCGCGGAAGGCCGCGAGCGTACCGGTGGACACCGCGTGCTCCATCTCCAAGGACACCCTGGACCGGATGTAAGAGCGGAAGAGAGGCAGGCAGTCAGGTTGAACGACCCCCTCGACCGCCCGCTGCCTGGACCGGCTGATGGCACCCTTGGCCGTGCCCAGGAGCAGTCCTACGAGGAGGCCTTCGGACCTACCCGCTCCCCTCCGCACAGGGTGCCCAAAGATCAGGAGAGTGGGACTGAAGTGCAGCCAGAATTTCAGGAGCAGCCCCTTCAAATAATAAAACAGGGGCTGCAACCTTGTGCATTCCATAAAAACATGGAACACGGACTCTTCCAGACCGCAGAAATTGCAGGCGGCCTGGGAATCCGTGAACCGGCTTAAAAATTTGTTGCACGGCACTGCTCCGTGCACCACCCTCCAGGCCAAGTTCCCGATGCCGCGCGGAGGGGTTTCCTGTACGGGCTGCTCCTGCACACTCTCAACTTTGCCATCCTCGCCGGCCGTCCGGACACGCCATGGCGTACCACCTTGTGCATGAATCCCAAAAAGTTAGCTTGCAGGTGCAGCAGGTAATCAGGAAGGTGAGTGGAATGTTGGCCTTCATTGCGAGAGGGATGGAGTACAAAAGCAGGGAGGTCCTGCTGCAACTGTATAGGGTATTGGTGAGGCCGCACCTGGAGTACTGCGTGCAGTTTTGGTCACCTTACTGAAGGAAGGATATACTAGCTTTCAAGGGGGTACAGAGACGATTCACTAGGCAGATTCCGGAGATGAGGGGGTTACTTTATGATGATAGATTGAGTAGACTGTGTCTTTACTCCTTGGAGTTCAGAAGGATGAGGGGTGATCTTATAGAAACATTTAAAATAATGAAAGGGATAGACAAGATAGAGGCAGAGAGGTTGTTTACACTGGTCGGGGAGACTAGAATTAGGGGGCACAGCCTCAAAATACGGGGGAGCCAATTTAAAACCAGTTGGGAAGGAATTTCTTCTCCCAGAGAATTGTGAATCTGTGGAATTCTCTGCCCAAGGAAGCATTTGAGGCTAGCTCATTGAATGTTTTCAAGTCACAGATAGATAGATTTTTAACCAACAAGGGAATTAAGGGTTATGGGGAGCGGGAGGGTAAGTGGAGCTGAGTCCACGGCCAGATCAGCCATGATCTTGTTGAATGGCGGAGCAGGCTCGAGGGGCTAGATGGCCTTCTCCTGTTCCTAATTCTTATGTTCTTAATATGTTCTTATGATTGTGGCCAGAGTCTCTGCAAATTCCACCCTTACTTCCCTCAGTAACCTAGGATGCATCCCAGCGAAACCGGGTGACTTTTCTGCTTTGAGGATTATCAATCTTTTTATTACATCCTTCTTAGCTCTTTGTATCCTATCTAATATCACTACTGCGTCGTCCTTTACTGCTATATTGGCAGCATCTACTTTAGTGAAGACAGATGCAAAGTACTCATTAATACATGAGTTAGTATGCTCACCTCCACTCGAAGATCTCCTTTTACTATTTATGTCGGAATACATGGTAATCCCTGACGATGCTGCCAGTTTAGAAAGTGGATGAGAAGATATCTGTGCCGCAGTGCTCGAAATGTTTCGGGTTATAAGGCTTTTATTGAAGGAAGAAAATGAGCCGAGTTTGTGAGAAAGATGCTGTCGGTAGTCAGGTGCTTGTGCAGACACCTGTTTGAGAAAGGGGGCCTGGGAGAGATGAATAACCCTTTTACGTTACAGGGAGCACACTGAAGGACATTCTACATGGTAAAGGTTGAAAAGAGGTACCGTCAAAAACAATGTACAGCTAACCCAGCAAGTGGATGAATGTTTTGCTTTTGCAAGGGATGAGCTACCAATGGAAACTAACATTGGAGTTCATTTTATCCTCATAGGATAGGTGGGACAGTGAGGGGGTGGAATGTTAAATTGTTAAAAATACGATACCTGACCCCCAACCTGCTGCAAACACGCCTACTTCTGGTTTGGCATTGGCCAATACCAGCTCTTGAGAGGTGGGTGAATAATTCTAATATTTAAATGAAACTTCGTGACTCAGATCTTGTCAGTGATTTGGATTTAACACTTCCAGCATGAGTTTCGGATACCAGGTGCCAAACCCGGCAAGTAAGTGCTTTTTCGGCATTGCTTGTGGGCCAGGAGGAGCAGCAGTGCTTCCTCCCAGCTCCTCAAGCAAAGCTGCTATGATCTGCCTCCCTCCCCGTGATTGGCAGAACGCCACCCTGCCTCACCCCCCGACCCCACAGGATTTCTTCCCGTCTCCGCAATCTCTCCCTCCTCTCTGCTTTGCAAAATTAAAGCACATAGGATTGGGAGTAATGTACTAGCATGGATTGAAAACTGGTTAACTGACAGGAAACAGAGAGTAGGAATAAACGGGTCTTTTTCGGGGTGGCGGGCAGTGACTAGTGGAGTACCACATGGATCAGTGTTTGGGCCCCAGCTATTCACAATATATATAAATGATTTGGAGGGAACCAAATGTAATATCTCCAAGTTTGCTCTCGACACAAAACTAGGTGGGATTGTGAGTTGTGAGGAGGATGCAAAGACACTGCAAGGCGATTTAGATAGGTTGAGTGAGTGGGCAAACACATGGCAGATGCAGTATAACGTGGATAAATGTGAAGTTATCCATTTTGGCAAGAAAAACATAAGGACAAAGTATTATTTAAATGGTGATAGCTTGGGAAGTGTCGATGTACAGAGGGACCTGGGTGTCCTTGTACACCAGTCATTGAAAGCAAACATGCAGGTGCAGCAAGCAGTTGTGAAGGCAAATGGTATGTTGGCCTTCATTGCAAGAGGATTTGAGTACAAGAGCAAGGATGTCTTACTACAGTTATACAGAGCCTTGGCGAGACCACACCTGGAGTATTGTGTGCAGTTTTGATCTCCTTACCTAAGAAAGGATATACTTGCCATAGAGGGAGTGCAGCTAAGGTTCACCAGACTGATTCCTGGGATGGCAGGACTGTCGTATGAGGAGAGATTGGGTCGACTAGGCCTGTATTCACTAGAGTTTAGAAGAATGAGAGGGGATCTCATTGAAACATATACATTTCTGACTAGGTTGGATAGACTGGATGCAAGGAGGATGTTTCCCCTGGCTGGGAAGTCTAGAACAATGGGTCACAGTCTCAGGATACGGGGTAGGAAATTTAGGACCGAGATGAGGAGAAATTTTTTCACTCAGCAGGTGGTGAACCTATGGAATTCTCTCCCACAGAAGGCTGTGGAGGCCAAGTCACTGAATACATTTAAGAGGGAGATAGATTTCTAGAAACAAAATGCATCAAGGGGTATGGGGAAAAAGCTGGAATATGGTGTTGATATAGAGGATCAGCCATGATCATATTGAATGGCGGTGCAGACTCGAAGGCCTAATGGCCTACTACTGCTCCTATTTTCTATGTTTTTATGCTGCACTCTCTTCGCACCAACCCCTGTTGTGTCATATGAGTGTTACAGAGGTCAAAGAGATATCATTATTTTGTGATAGTGGACTTGTCAAGCTCCAGTGTTAAGGAGAGAGTCTCCATTTCTTGTCTGACCTGCACTGATCCCATAGTTTTAGGACAGTCAGATTTATAAGGGGTGCTTTGGTAATACCAAGTCATTATAAGCTGAAAAGAAGGAGATAAATCTTTCTGCCTCCAGTTTCACTGTTAAAGATACATTCAGTGCATAGGATTCAGTAATAACCAACACCAATACTAAACATTAAATGATACATTGAAACGTCTGAGTCACTGCAAAGCCATGGACCCTGATTGGTGACACCATGGGATAGAAATTCACCTCCGCCCGAAACGTGGCACACCTACCGCTTTTTGCCGGTCATTGCCGCTGCAATGGTTGAGGCGGCCATTGGATCAAAATTCAGCATTTTTGCTGAAAAAATGGTGCCCAGCGGTATTGGCTGGCGGGAATTGTCAGTTTGCAGTGGTGTGTGTGCGGAGTGGCGTTTGAACTGCAAAATTCACCTACTGCTGATTTGCTGCGAATGAACCAGCTGCTCCTGGCCTTCTTAAAAGGCAGAGTTTGCAGTTAGGCCCTGAGCAGGGATGCCATTTGAGTGGAGTCCTTGGCTAATGCACCAGTAGCAAGGAGGGCAACCAGGTTTTCTGACGCTGAACTGGAGACTCTCATGGAGGCTGTGGAGGGAAGGAAGCATGCCCTGTATCCCGATACAGGCAGACTGACTCGCAAGACTTTCACGGATGCCTGGAAAGAGATTGCTGAGGAAGTCTCGGGGACCTCCATTCATGACCGCCACCAATGCCGCAAATGGCTGAACTATATCATGTTCCCCCAACTCCTGAACTTCCATCTGCGAGCCTCTCCTTTATCCTTCTCTTATTTCCCACCTTCATATATAGTCACTGAAGCAGCATTTGATTGTTGAGGTCCGTATATATATGTGTGTGCATTCTCACCATGGAGGTTCCCTTTCATGTCACAGTTACAGCTGCATGTCAGGGACACACAGTTGTGCACTCATTGCTGAGGTCTCATGACACTGCTACTCAGCAAGCCTTCTTTGTTTTGAAGGCGAAGGTTGCTCACAACCAAGTGGAGCGACAGAGGACAGGTGGTGGTAAGGCTGACATACAGCAGCTCACTCCACTGGAAGAAAGGGTCCAGATGCTAGTGGGCCCACATGTTGCCTTCCCTGTAGGCGCCGGTCATGCCGATCCCGCTGTGGGCAGCATGGGTAAGTGAAGGCCTTCCTTTAATGCTATCTCTCCCTGAAAGTGCTGGTGCTTACCGTGTGTTTGCTTATAATAGTGCGCAACTTGCAGCCTGCATGCATCAATGTCCTACCTCCTCTTCATAGCAGCCCTTGTGCCATTTATGCTTGCAGATGAGAGGCAGAGTGTGAGCCAAGGCCAGGGACATAGCACTGATGTGAGTGGGATGGCAAGCCAGGATGACAGCCTTGAGGGCACTGGGAGCCGAGGCCAGGGAGAGGCCCATGAGGATATTAGGAGGCCAAGCCAGGAAGACAACCTTGAGGACAGTGGCAGTTGCGGCCATGAGGAGGCTAATAAGGACATTGGGAGCCAAAGCCTGGACGAGAGCCAAGATGGCGCTGATAGTCATGGCCATGCCGACACCCTCGAGGCCTTTGGGAGCACGAGTCTTGACGACACCCTGGAGGCCACTCCATATGTTGGCACGATGTCGGATGAGGCGGAGCAAAAGGGGGACACTGCTGGCAGCACCACATTACTGCTTCCTACAATTACACCCACCAGCTCAGATACTGGGAGTACACAGTCCGATCAGTTAGAGATAGCAGAGGGGTCTGCACTGGGTGTTGCAACGGGGCCTAGTGGGCTGCAGCATGTTGAGGGACACACAAGTTCTGCTGAGGAGGACTCAGCCGAGCCCATTGATGTTGGGGCTTATGAAAGAAGGGTGGAGGCCATGCATCATGCATTCCCAGATGTTGGGGGCAGTGGCAAGGGTGCCGGAGAGCCTGTCACAAGTGGTCAGAAGCGTGGAAGAATCCACCTCCCACATTGTGGACAATTCTGCGCAAACCATGAAGCCCATCATTACCATTGTGCAGACAAGGGTGGACTCCAAGATTGACCATGCAGATCCAGCTGTGATGTTACGACTTGCTGGGGATGTGGCAGCTGCCATTACAGCACAGGCACAAGTGAACGAGTGTATCAATATTGCTTTGGCTAGGATGGCCGCAGCCCTGGAAGCTCAGGATGCTCTCATGCACTCTGGGCATCTTACTGCTGTCCTCTCTGGTGGCTTCGAGACTGCATCTGCTCTCATGCAGTCTCAGCTAGATGCCACGCGAGGCCTGAGTGTTGCCATCATGACTGTGTCCACCACAGTCCACAGTCGACCTTCTGGTGTCGTGCCACAGCACCGATGTATGCTCCCTCAGATTGGTGGCGATGGTGATGTGCTGCCCCCAGGGATTGGCACAAGTTCCTCGGACCAGGATGATGATGATGTGCTCTCTCAGGATCACAGCATTCCTGACTCCAGACCTGTCATAAGTATTGTGTTCCTAACACAGATGATGCTGCACACAGGGAGCTTAAAGTAACAGTGACCTCAGTCTTTAATAAGACACTCCAGAGTGAGGAACAGGCCTTAGGGGCCAGCTTATATACAGTGCTCCCAAGAGATGCTGGGATTTCAGGGGATGAGCTCGCTGGTGGCGGAACATGGGAGTGCATGCTTTACAGATACACAACATTACTCCCGCTCCAAAGTCAAAGTGAAAATTATTTACAAGGTGAGGTGGTGGGAGCCTTTCTTTCCCTGGTGGACCACCTCAGTATAAATGTCTGTTCTGGTGTGTTGGCTGTGCCCTCGCTGGGCTGGCGTGTTGTTGGCCCTACAGGGCTGCTAGGTGAGCCTATCCTTACTGGGCTGTTGGGCGTGATGGGTTCGATGTCCTGGTCCGGCGTGGTGTCGTTGATCCTTTGGGTGTGTGTTGTGGGCTCGAAAAAAGTGGTGTCTGCTGTGGGTTGTTCAGGGCAGCCTCAGCCTCGGCCTCTGTGAACTGCAGCCTCGTTTGGTCCAGGTGCTTTCTGCAAATTTGCCCATTGTCTAGTTTGACTACAAACACCCTATTCCCTTCTTTAGCTATCACCGTGCCCCCGATCCACTTGGGACCATGTCCATAGTTTAGCCCATACACCGGGTCATTCAGATCAATTTCCCGTGACACAGTGGCGCGACCATCGTTTACATTTTGTTGCTGCTGCCTGCTCTCTACCGGATCATGCAGGTTGGGGTGAACCAGCCAGAGTCTGGTTTTAAGTGGCCTTTTCATGAGTAGCTGAGCCGGGTGCAGCCCTGTGAGTGAGTGGGGTCTCGTGCGGTAGCTGAGCAGTACTCGGGACAGGAGGCTTTGGAGTGAGCTTTCTGTCACTCGTTTAAGGCTCTGTTTGATGGCTGGTACTGCCCGGTCTGCCTGCCCATTGGAGGCTGGTTTAAACGTGGCCGAGGTGACATGTTTGATCCCATTGCGGGTCATGAATTCTTTAAATTCGGCACTGGTGAAACATGACCCGTTGTCACTGACCAGTATGTCAGGCAGGCTGTGGGTGGCAAACATGGCCCTCAGGCTTTCAATGGTGGTGGTGGCGGTGCTTCCCGATATTATTTCACATTCAATCCATTTTGAAAAAGCATCCACCACCATTAGGAACATTTTACCGATAAACGGGCCCACATAGTCGACATGGATCCTCGACCATGGTCTGGAGGGCCAGGACCACAAACTTAGTGGTGCCTCTCTGGGCGCGTTGCTCAACTGAGCACATACGCTGCATTGCCGTACACAGGACTCTAAGTCAGAATCGATACCGGGCCACCACACGTGGGATCTGGCTATTGCTTTCATCATTACTATACCCGGGTGTGTGCTATGGAGATCCGAGATGAACGTCTCCCTTTCCTTTTTTGGTAGCACTACGCGGTTACCCCACAACAGGCAGTCTGCCTGAATGGACAGCTCATCCTTTCGCCGCTGGAATGGCTTGATTGGCTCTTTCATTTCAACGGGGATGCTGGCCCAGCTCCCATGCAGTACACAGTTTTTTACTAGGTCCACGTCCTACTCTGGAGGGCCGTGATAAGTTTGCAGATGACACTAAGGTGGGTGGCAGTTTGAGCTGTGAGAAGGACGCCAAGAGGCTGCAGGGTGACTTGGACAGGTTAGGCAAGTGGGCAGATACTTGGCAGATGCAGTATGATGTGGATAAATGTGAGGTTATCCACTTTGGGGGCAAAAATACGAAGGCAGAATATTATCTGAATGGCGGCAGATTAGGAAAAGGGGAGGTGCAACGAGACCTGGGGGTCATGGTTCATCAGTCACTGAAAGTGGGCATACAGGTACAGCAGGCGGTGAAGAAGGCAAATGGTATGTTGGCCTTCATAGCTAGGGGATTTGAATACAGGAGCAGGGAGGTCTTACTGCAGTTGTACAAGGCCTTAGTGAGGCCTCACCTGGAATATTGTGTTCAGTTTTGGTCTCCTAATCGGAGGAAGGACGTTCTTGCTATTGAGGGAGTGCAGCGAAGGTTCACCAGACTGATTCCAGGGATGGCTGGAATGTCATATGAGGAGAGACTGGATCAACTTGGCCTTTATTCACTGGAGTTTAGAAGGATGAGAGGGGATCTCATAGAAACGTATAAGGTTCTGACGGGACTGGACAGGTTAGATGCGGGAATAATGTTCCTGATGTTGGGGAAGTCCAGAACCAGGGGACATAGTCTTAGGATAAGGGGTAGGCCATTTAGGACTGAGATGAGGAGAAACTTCTTCACTCAGCGAGTTGTTAACCTGTGGAATTCCTTGCCGCAGAGAGTTGTTGATGCCAGTTCATTGGATATAGTCAAGAGGGATATGGTCCTTATGGCTAAGGGGATCAAGGGGTATGGAGAGAAAGCAGGAAAGGGGTACTGAGGGAATGATCAGCCATGATCTTATTGAATGGCGGTGCAGGCTCGAAGGACCGAATGGCCTACTCCTGCACCTATTTTCTATGTTTCTATGTTTCCATGTTTATCATTTTCAAACGATTCCATGCCCATTAAGTCTGCACCTGCGCCACCATCAACAAGTTTGCAGACTGTGCCATTTCCTCCCCTGTGGTGGGCAATGGTAGCCGACTGAGAGCATCCGCACAGTTCTCGGTGCTTGGCTTGTGGCGGATGGTATAGTTATACGCTGATAGCGCGAGTGCCCACCTTTGTATGCGGGCTGAGGCATTAGTATTTATCCCCTTGCTTTCAGCAACCAGGGATGTGAGGGGCTTGTGATCGGTTTCCAGCTCAAATTTGAGGTCAAACAGGTACTGATGCATTTTCTTTACCCCGAACACACGCGCTCATGCCTTGTTCTCAATCATGTAGTAGGACCTCTCGGCCTCAGACAAGCTCCTGGAAGCATAGGCGACAGGTTGCAACTTCCCCGCAACATTAGCTTGTTGTAATACACACCCGATTCCATATGACAACGCGTCACATGCTAGCACAAGTCTTTTACACGGGTTATACAATACAAGCAGCTTGTTGGAGCATAAAATGTTTCTGGCTTTCTCAAAAGCAATTACTTGCTTTTTTCCCCATACCCAGTTCTCACCTTTGTGCAATAACACATGTAGGAGCTCTAAAAGGGTGCTTAAACCTGGTAGGAAGTTACCAAAATAGTTGAGGAGTCCCAGGAACAACCGCAGCTCCGTGACATTCTGTGGCCTGGGCGCGTTCCTTATAGCCTCTGTCTTGACATCTGTGGGCCGAATGCCATCCGTCGCGATCTTTCTCCCCAAAAACTCCACTTCTGTTGGCATGAAGATGCATTTCGACCTCTTCAGCTGCAGCCCTACACGATCCAGTCGATTAATAGTTACTTTATAATCGTCGCAAATCCTGACCGTGCCATCACTTTTGAGTACTGGAACAATCGGGCTGGCCCACTCGCTGAATTCACTGGGGAGATGATGCCCTTGCGTTGCAGCCTGTCCAGCTCGATTTCCACTCTCTCCCTCATCATGTGAGGTACCGCTCGCGCCTTGTGGTGAATGGGTCATGCCTCTCGGACCAAGTGGATCCGCACCTTCGCCCCGGAAAAGTTTCCAATGCCTGGCTCAAAAAGGGAAGGAAATTTGTTAAGAACCTGGGTACATGAGGCCTCATCGACATGTGATAGCGCTCGGATGTCATCCCAGTTCCAGCAGATTTTGCCCTCGTAGGTGACCTTGACCATAGCGCTGCCCAGAACAGTGATAAGCTCTTTGGTGTATGTTCTCAGTTCATGTGGATGGGGCTCAGGGCTGGTCTGAATGCCTTGTTGCACCACAGTCTCTCAAACACTTTTTTACATATGATGGATTGGCTCGTGCCAGCATCCAGTTCCATGGCTACGGGTAAGCCATTCAATTTTACGTTTAGCATTATAGGTGGACATTTCGTCGAAAGTATGTGCATCCTGTGTACTTCAGCATCTGTCTCCTCTCTCTGAGGCTCGAAATTGCTTTGATCCAACATGGACCGATCTTCCTCTGCCACATGGTGGTTAGCAGGTTTTGTAGAGCTTGCAGCTTGTTTGCAAGCTCGTTGGAGGTGCCCCATTGTTCCACAGCTCTTGCAAACATACCCTTTCAAGCGGCATGAATAGGCTTAATGGAAGCCTCCACAATGCCAACAAGGTGTGTATTGCCTTACATTCATCCTTTGTTGGGGATTATGAGTCATCTGGGTCACTTGAGGCCTGCTGGCAGTTGCAGACTCATGGGTTCTGCCCTGTACATTTCTGCTCGGAGACACAGTTCCAGTTAATTTATGAACATTGCTAGCACTTGTGTGCTGATAGATTTATTTGGTGTTATCACTGGTGGACATAAACGCCTGTACTATCGCAATGGCCTTACTGAGGGTCGGTGTCTCTTCAGTCAAAAGTTTTCATAGGATGGTCTCCTGGCCAATGCCCAGTACAAAAAAGTCTCTGAGCATTTGCTCCAGGTAGCCATCAAACTCACATTGTCCTGCAAGTCGCCTTAGCTTGGCGACGTAGCTCGCCACTTCCTGACTTTCAGATCACTGGCACGTGTAGAACCGATACTTCGCCATCAGCACGCTCTCCCTCGGGTTAAGATGCTCCCGAACCAGTGTACACAGCTCCTCATACACCTTATCTGCGGGTTTCACCGGAGCCAGAAGATTCTTCATGAGGCTGTAGGTCGGTGCCCCGCAGACTGTGAGGAGGACCGCTCTCCTTTTTGCAGCGCTTCCTTCTCCGTCCAACTCATTGGCTACAAAGTATTGGTCTAGCCGTTCGACATAGGCTTCCCAGTCCTCACCCTCCGAGATCGTCTCCAGGATGCCCAGTTTGCTGCATCTTTGCATTGGATTCGTATTCTCGTCGCCAGTTATTGTGTTCCGAACACAGATGAGGCTGCATGGAGGGAGGTTAAAGTAACAATGACATCAGTCTTTAATAAGATACTCCAGTGTGAGGAACAGGCCTTAGGGGCCGGCTTATATACAGTGCCCCCAAGGGTTGCTGGGATCCCTTAGGACTTCAGGGGATGAGCTCCCTGGTAGCGGAACATGGGAGTGCATGATTTACATATACACAACAATAAGAACATAAGAAATAGGACCACGAGTAAGATATTTGGCCCCTCGAGCCTGCTCCGCCATTTAATAAGATCATGGCTGATCTGATCATGGACTCAACTTTACTTCCCTGCCTGCTCCCCATAACCCTTTATTCCCTTATTGCTCAAAAATCTGTCTATCTCCACTCCATGGTGTGTACAGAGCTGCCCACAATGCGTGAGGTGGACTCCACCAGTCTCTCTGTAGTGCAGCACTTTGCAATTTTTCTCCATTTAAATTATATTTTGCCTTTCTTCATAAGATAAATCCTTCATCCCAGGAATCAACCGAGTGACCCTTCTGTGAACTGCCTCCAGTGCAAATAAGTCACTCCTTAAATAAGGAGATCAAAACTGTATGCAGTACTCTATGTGTGGTCTCACCAACGCCCTATACAATTATAGCAAGTCTTCCCTACTTTTATGCTCTATTCCCCTTGCAATAAAAACTAGCATTCCATTTGCCTTCCTAATTATTTCCTGTACCTGCATGTTAACTTTTTGTGTTTCATGTACGAGGACACCCAGATCCCTCTGTACCACAGCATTTTGAAGTCTCTCTCCATGTTTTTCTATTCTTCCTACCAAAGTGGATAACCTCACATTTTCCCACATTATACTTCATCTGCCAAATTTTTGCCCACTCACTTAGCCTCTCTATATCCCTTTGCAGATTTTTTGTGTCCTCCTCACAATTTGCTTTCCCACCCATCTTTCTATCATCAGCAGACTTGGCTACATTACACTCAGTCCCTTTATCCAAATCATTAATATAGATTGTAAATAGTTGAGGACCCAGCACCGATCCCTGCGGCATCCCACTAGTCACTGTTTGCCAACAGGAAAATTACCCATTTATCCCGATTCTCTGCTTTCTGTTAGGTAACCAATCCTCCATCCATGCTAATATATTACCCCCAACCCCGTGAGCTTTTATCTTGTGCAGTAACCTTTTTTATGCCACCTTATCGAATGCCTTCTGGAAATCCAAATACACCACGTCCACTGGTTCCCCCTTATCCACCCTGCTCGTTAGATCCTCAAAGAATGCCAGCAAATTTGTCAAACATGATTTCCCTTTCATTAAACCATGCTGACTCTGCTTGATTGAATTATGCTTTTCCAAATGACCTGCCACTGCTTCCTTAATAATGGTCTCCAGCATTTTCCCAATGACAGATGTTAGGATAACTGGTCTATAGTTTCCTTCGTTTTGTCTGCCTCCTTTTTTAAATAGGTGCGTTACATTTGCATCTGCTAGGAGCTTCCCAGAATCCAGGGAATGTTGGTAGATTACAACCAATGCATCCACTATCTCTGCAGCCACTTCTCTTAAGTCCCTAGGATGTAAGCCATTAGGTCCAGGGACTTGTCCGCCTTTTGTCCCATTATTTTACTATTTCATTAGTGATAGTGATTGTATCACTCCGCCATTGCCTAGAAGCACCGACTCGCCCGAGCCAAGGCTGACTGAATGCACCAAGGTGGGTGCTGACCAGTCTGCAGCCGGCCCTTCCAGGGCCAGAACTGGTCGAGAGTGTCCTAGAAGGGCATCTGTAGCTTCTACACATGAAAGACAGCAGCCTTCCCAGCCCCATGAGGTAGCCACAGGGGAGACATTGCCGCGTAGTAGCAAAATAAGCTTGTGTAAGAGGGGTTGTAAGGAGATGTACAAGGATGAGAAATTATTATGTGTATGTTTTTTGCACCTTTCTTTATTCTGTAATAAATCTTTATTTTGTGTTCCCATATCTATGCAGATGTATAATTTCACTGTGGGCAATGATCTGTGAAAGAGCTCATTGGGATGGCTATGGAAATGCAAGGATGAAGGGTGAAGTGGCCATTAACTCACCGGAAATGAGCAGCAATGAGATGAGTCTGCACTTCCCTTGCAGGGTTTGGATGGCGACGATGCATCCTGGTGTTCCTCCTGCACCTCCTCCTCCTCCTCCTCCTGGTCCTCCTCCTCAGATGCTACTGGTGGCTCCACCTCCAACTGCAGGCCCCTCATGATTGCCAGGTTGTGAAGCATGTAGCAGATGACCATGAATAGGGAGACCCGCTCAGGCAACTACTGCAACACTCCACCAGAGTGGTCGAGGCAACGGAACCTCTGCTTAAGGATCCCGATGCAGTGCTCAATTATGCACCTGGTGGCTGAGTGAGAGTCATTGTCGGCTTACTGCGCAATAGTCCTGGAGTTGTGAAGGGGAGTCAATAGCCAAGTGCACAGTGGATATCCTTTGTCACCAAGCAGCCAGCTGTAATTTTGGTTTGGCGCGGAAAACATGCCAGGCACAGGCATGGATGAAGATATCATGGCTGCTGCCAGGATACTGGGCATCAACTGCTGATCTTGTGCTGATGGTCGCACACCAGCTGGACATTGAGGGAGGGGAATCCCTTTCAGTTGATGAACATCTCTGTTATGTTCAGAATAACTTCACAAGACTGTATGCTGTAAGTTCAAACTGATGTGAACTTAGTCTCTTTAATCAAACTCCAGAGTACTGAAGCAACATGGCAGACAACCTTTTATACTTGCTTGCACAGGGTGTGAAGGTGACCCTTGGATCTCCAACAGGTGCGCCCCCTGGTGACAAGTCTTACACTATTATAAAGTTTACATACATAACGTAATTCCCCCCCCAAAGTCTTAGATGCAAGTTATTTACAAGTTGAGGCGATCCAGGGGCTCTTCGTTCCCGGGTTGATCACCTGAGTTGAAGTCCTGCCATGGGTGAGTTGGTCGGTTCATTGCTGCACTGCAGCATGGCTGGTCTGATCGGATTGTCGGGCATGGTGGGTTCATCCTTGTGATTGACAGCGAGGTCGATTGCTGGTTGAGTGTGTGTTGGTGGATCAATGATGGTAATGTCCTCTTCAAACTGTTCTTGGTTGTCAGTGAATCGCAGTTTGGTCTGATCCAAATGCTTTCTGCATGTTTGTCCATTCAGAAGTTTGACAACAAACACTCTATTCCCCTCCTTGGCTAAAACAGTGCCAGCAACCCATTTGGGACCATGACCATAATTAAGAATAAATACAGGGTCATTAACCTCAATGCCATGCGATACAGCTGCGCGATCGTGGTACATGTTATGCCGGTGATGCCGGGTTTCGACATGATCATTGAGATCCGAGTCAACTAAGGAGAACCTGGTTTTGAGTGCTTTCTTCATTAACAATTCTGCCGGGGGAACCCCAGCTTGCGAGTGGGGTCGCGTCCGGTAACTGAGCAGAACCTAAGATAACTGGGTCTGCAGAGAACCGTCCATCACGGGTTTCAAGCTCTGCTTGATAGTTTGGACTGCCCGTTCCATTTGGTCATTGGATGCAGGTTTAAACGGGGTAAACCTAGTATGTTTGATGCCATTGCAGATCATGAACTCGTTGAATTCCGAGCTGGTGGAGCATGGTCCATTGTCACGAACAAGGACATCGGGCAAACCATGGGTGGCGAACATGGCCTGGAGGCTTTCAATGGTGGCAGTGGACGTACATGATGACATTATTACACATTCAATCCATTTAGAGTAAGCGTCCACTGCTACTTGGAACATCTTTCCTAGAAAGGAGCCAGCATAATCTACATGGACCCTGGACCACGGTTTGGAGAGCCATGACCACAGACTTAGTGGAGCCTCCCTTGGTGCATTGCTCAACTGTGACCAAGCGTTAAATTGGTGTATGCATGACTCCAATTCCGAGTCAATGCCGGGCCACTAAACGTGCGACCTGGCGATAGCCTTCATCATGACTATGCCTGGGTGGGTACTGTGTCGATCGCGTATAAACATTTTCCTGCCTTTTTTTGGCAAAACCACGCAATTATCCCAAAAGAGACAATCCGACTGGATGGATATTTCATTTTTGCATCGGTGAAACGGCTTAATTTCATCTTGCATTTCTCCGGGAACGGCCAACCAGCTCCCATTGAGGACACAACCTTTTACAAGTGATAGCACAGGATCCTGGCTGGTCCAGGTCCTGATTTGGCGAGCAGTGACAGGTGACCCCTTGCTCTCAAAAGCATTCATGACCAGAAGCAAGTCTGCGGGTTGCGCCATTTCCAGCCCGGTGGTGGGCCATGGTCTGTGGCGGATTACATAGTCATACACAGATAATGTCGGTGTCCATCTTTGGATGCGGGACGAAGCATTGGTGTTAATACCTTTGCTTTCTGAAAACAGCGAAATGAATGGTTTGTGGTTGGTTTCGAGCTCGAACTAGAGTCCAAATAGGTATTGGTGCATTTTCTTAACGTTGTATACGCATGCTAATGCTTCTTTCTCAACCTTGCTGTGGGCTCTTTCAGCCTTAAATAAACTTCTGGACACATATGCAACCGGTTGCAGTTTGCCTGACACATTGGCTTACTGGAACACACAACTGACCCCGGACGAAGATGCATCACAAGCTAGTACTAAAGTTTACATGGGTCATACAATACAAGTAACTTGTTTGAACATAGCAGGTTTCTGGCCTTATCGAAGGCGGTCTCTTGAGATTTACCCTAAACCCAGTCGTCACCCTTATGTAGCAATAAATGGAAAGGTTCCAGCAAAGTGCTCAACCCGGGTAGAAAGTTACCAAAATAGTTAAGGATTCCCAGGAACGAACGCAGCTCCATCACATTCTGTGGTCTGGGTGCATTCTTGATGGCCTCCGTCTTAGAGTCCGTGGGTCTGATGCCGTCTGCCGCAATCTTTTTCCCCCAAAATTCGACCTCTGGCGCCAGGAAAACACACTTGGAGCATTTCAGCCTGAGTCCCACTCTGTCCAGTCACTTTAAAACCTCTTCCAGGTTGTGCAAGTCTTTGGTGGTGTCACAACCAGTGATCAGGATGTCGTCTTGAAACAAAACGGTGCGCGGAACCGATTTCAGCAGACTCTCCATGTTCCTCTGGAAGATGGCAGCAGCCGAGTGAATCTCAAAAGGGCATCTGTGGTATATGAACAGTCCTTTGTGCGTGTTGATGCTCATCAATCTTTTCGAAGATTCAGCCAGCTCCTGTGTCATGGAAGCAGAGGTTAGATCCAGCTTGGTGAACGACTTCCCCCCGTTGCGAACAGGTCCCCCGCTTTGGGTAGTGGGTACTGGTCCTGTAACGAGACTTGATTGATCTTTATCTTGTAGTCTCCGCAGATTCTGACCGTGCCATCGCTTTTCAACACCGGAACAATTGGACTGGCCCATTCGTTGAACTCAACTGATGATGTAATTCCCTCTTGTTGAAGTCTGTCCAGTTCAATCTCGACTTTCTCCCGCATCATATATGGAACGACTCGGGCCTTGTGATGAACAGGCCATGCATCAGGGACTAGATGGATCTGCACTTTGGCACCTGTGAAGTTGCCGATGTCTGGCTCAAATAGTGACGTAAATTTGTTTAGCACTTGAGCGCACGAGGCGTCATCCACTGAAGACAGTGCTTTGATGTCGTCCCAGTTCCATCGGATCTTTCCTAGCCAGCTTCTGCTGAACAGCGTTGGGCCATCGCCTGGTAAAATCCATAGTGATAAATCATACACAGCTCCATCATACGCTAATTTCACTGCCGCACTGCCAATGACACTGGCATGAGCTCTTTGATGTAAGTGCGCAGCTTTGTATAAATCGGGCTTAGTTTTGGCCTTTGTGCCTTGTTGCCCCACAGTTTTTCAAAAGCCTTCTGGCTCATAATTGACTGACTCGCCCCCGTGTCCAATTCCATGGAAACTGGAATGCCATTTAATTTGACTTTCAACATTATCGGAGGGCTTTTGGTGGTAAAGGTGTGTACCCCATACACTTCCTCTTCAGCCTCGGGTTGAGTTGCCTCTTTTACTCGTTCAGCGTGATCCGCGCCAGATCGGTCATCTTCTGCCGACTGCCATATGGTGAGTCGCAGCACGTTTGCACATTCGCTGGAGGTGCCCCATTGTTCCACAGCCTTTACACACATAGTGCTTGAATCGACATTGATGGGCTCTATGATTACCCAAGGTGTTAATGGATTCGCATTCACGCCCCACGGCAGACTCTGAATCATCCTAGGTCTGGCCTCTGCAGGCGTGTAGGCCCTGCCATGTACAATTCTGCCTGCTGAAGGCGTTATTTTATGCACAGTACTTGCTGGTGAGCTTCGATGCTGAGAAGATATCTGCTTAGTGTTATCGTTCGTGGACATGAAAGCCTGGGCTATCGTGATGGCCTTGCTCAGATCTAGGGATTCGGCAGACAGCAGTTTGCGAAGAATGACCTTGTGGCCAATTCCAAGCGCAAAACAGTCCCGCAACATTTTCCCCCAAAATCGATCAAATTCGCAAGGCGTCTTAAGTTGGCGACATAGCTCGCCACGTCCTGGCCCTCAGAGCGATGGTACGTACAAAAGCGATACCTGACCACTAAGATGCTCTTGTTCGGCTTGAGGTGTTCCCGAATCAGCGTGCACAACTCTGCGTATGTCTTGTCCGTTGGTTTCATCGGTGCTCGCAGATTTTTGATGAGGTCATATATCGTGGACCCACAAACGGTGAGGAGAATCGCCCTGCGCTTGACTGCGTTACTGTCCGTATCCAGCTCGTTGGCCATGAAGTACTGGTCAAGACGCTCAACGAAGGCTTCCCAATCATCACCCTCAACAAATCTCTCAAGAATACCAATGGCAGCCATAACCATGTGAAAGTTCGCGATCTGTTACTCGTCGCAAATTGTTATGTTCAGAATGACTCCACAAGACTGTATGCTGTAAGCTCAAACTGGTGTGACCTTGGTCTCTTTAATCAAACTCCAGAGTGCTGAAGCAGCCAACCTTTTATACTTGCTTGCACTGAGTGTGCAGATGACCAGTGGGTCTCCAACAGGTGCGCCCCCTGGTGGCAAGTCATAAACTATTATAAAGTTTACATACATAACAATCTCTGCATTGGTTTGTGGCGTCCTCAATGCGATGTGTGTGCAGTCTGTGGCACCCTGAACCCTGGGGAAGCCTGCAATGCACACAAATTCTGTCTGCTGTTCCATCTGCTTCTCGCTGCTCATAGGAAAAGAAATGTATTCACCCCTTCTCTTGTAGAGTGCTTCTGTAACTTGATGGATGGAGCGATGGGTGGAGAACAGAGAAGTGTTTGAAATGTCTGCAATGACAGATTGGAAAGAACCAGTGGCACAGAAATTTAGTGCTATGGTCACTTTGGTTTCCACGCTCAGAGCTGTCCTTGGACTTGTCTGAGGCTGCAGATCTGGCCGCAGGAGATTGCACAGCTCCCTAATAATGTCCTTCCTGAATCTAAGCCTGTGGAGACATTGGTCATCTGTAAGGTCAATGAAAGAAAACTGCTGCCTGTAGACCCTTGCATGATAGGGCCTTTTTCCCCCAACTCTATGGTCGGCTCCTATGGCAGCTCGCTCATTGCCTTCTCCCTCATGCTGTTCATGCTCCTCGGCCTCTGCAGCCTGCTGCTGGCAAACATCTGCCTCACGTGCATCCTGCCTTCTTTCTATCTTGCCCACTATCTGGTGTGGGGGGGGTCAGTGTACCTGACCCTCCTCCTCACTCAAGGTCCTTCCTCTCTGCCTTGAGGTCTGTCGCTATTTCCAGACCCTTCTCTAAGTTGGGCATCCATGTTTGCTGCCTTCCTTGCCCACTGCCTCTGGAGCCGTTGCAGATGGCGCCACCTTCTCTGGCGTGCCTCCCTGTCATGCACAATATGCAGGAGGCATTCCGCTGCCAGCATTGAGCCCATTGCCTCCGCAAGATCAACCTTCACAATGATGCCTCTGTAGAGTACAGATTGAGGCCCCCAGCCCACGAGCATTCAATGCTATTATGAAAAGGGCGAGTGAGAAAGTTTGGAGAATTCAGAAAAATTTTGGCCAAAAAAATGGAACACGCCTTTGAAGTTTGCTGGCGGCTTTGAGTCGGCACAATGCACCAACACAAACAACTGTTGGGGGCACCGACAGGCAGCCGGTTGACTTTTTAAAATGAATTTAGTTTCTGGGGCGGGGAGGCTGCAGTGCGTGCTTTGATGAAGTCTTTAACGAAGCATCCGCATCAGCGGGGCAGAAGTGGAGGGAGCAGGGTGGATCTCCGCACCGCTGCATAAACCCAAGGAGAATTTTTCAATTGGTGGCTATTCGACCACAAATCGGCGGCCACAGGACACCGCTTTCCGGCGGTAACAAGCCTTATTGGGAGGCTGAATTACAGCCCCCATATATCTAAGTATTGGTCCACGGCAGATATGAACACCAGTATCAACTCATTCATCCACTAATGTCCCCACCTCCTTCAAAACAGCCATCTTCATTCTCCACCTCAACTCGTGCCGTAAACAATTCCACGCTCTCCAACTGCTGTCCTATCTCTCCAAAATCCTGGAACATATTGGTACATTGTAACAATGCTCCCACCTCTCTTATCAGTCCTGATATTTGATTCCATTCAATCTAGCTTCCACCTTGTCCACAGTACTGAGACTGTACTGTCACCAAACAGAGATTGCCATCAAACAAAGCAAGATAAAGGGGAAGAAATTCAGGACTGCTCCATTTGGGGTGCTAACTTTTAAAAGTTGGAAAAATTAGTGCCAGGTATTTACTACATGCTTGTCTAATCTCTGCATTTATACAATCGAGTGCTTCACAGCTGCTACCAGGGGGCCTATATACAACTCCCACTGCAGTCTTAAATCCTTTGCTATTTCTTAATTCTACCCATAAAGTCGCCACTGCCTGTTTCCTCTTGTTATATCCTCTCTTATCATTGATCACGAAGGCTACTCCTCCCCCGCTACCATTTTCCCTACCTTTCCTGTTGACCTTATAAACAATGTTCCCTCTAATTTCTTTTTGTACTGAGCAGGCCATGCACTCCTTTAAGTGCAACTTTTTGTCCGTGGGCAAATTTTACAACCACAATTTTTTACAACAGCAGCTACTTAAAAGCATATATACAGTCATCATCATAGGCGGTCCATCGAACGAGGATGACTTGCTTCCACAAGAGTTCACAGATGTTTCAATGAAGGACCTGATGTTCCAGTCCTGAACTTCAATTGAGGGGATGCCTGTGCGTGGATTTTTTTAACGTGTGGTGACCGTTGCACATCAGCCACCACACAGGCTCGACAGAGCTAGGCCTTTATCCAGTGGCAAGGGTTGAACCAGGACGACTAGAGACCAGCTCTGCTGCACGGGCCTAGTGCGCACACATATCGCAGTGTGGGCAGGCCCAAGCTTGCCCCTGGGCCCTCGGCTCTTCTGGGCCCCGTACCCTCAGTTGCAACACTTTCGCCCACTACGTGATGTCCACGACATCTCAAAGCGCTTTACAACCAATTAAGTACTTTTGGAGTGTAAACGCTGTTGTAATGTGAGAAACGCGGCAGCCAATTTGCACACAGCAAGCTCCCACAAACAGCAATGTGATAATGACCAGATAACCTGATTTGTTGTTATGTTGTGTGTAGGTGGAGTGTAGAATGTTTCAGTATAAGGGGTGTCGCAGTTGTGTGAGGCAGACTGGTTGGGCTGGGTGCTCTTTGCCTTTCCGTCATTGTTCAGAGGTTTACATGTAACCTTCAGGGCTGCTGACCAAGGGCCGTGCGGCTCTTTGTCGGCCGGCGTGGAACGATGGGCCGAAATGGCTTCCTTCTGCGCTGTAAATTTCTATGTTTCTATTTCCAAGTCAGGATTGTGTGTGACTTGGAGGAGAACTTGGAGGTGGTGGCATTCCCTTGCGCCTGCTGCCCTTGTCCTTCAAGGTGATCACAGATTTGGAGGTGTTGACGAAGAAGCCTTGGTGAATGGCTGCTGCACATCTCATAGATAGCATACACTGCAGCCACTGTGCGTCGGTGTTGGAGGGAGCAGATGTTTAAGGAGATGGATGGGCTGGATGGTGTCAAGCTTTGAGTGTTGTTGCAGCTGCCCTCATCCAGGCAAGTGTAGAGTATCACATCACCCTCCTAACTCCCTTTGGGGAGGCAGCAGGTGTGCCACTGTCCACAGAATACCCAGCCTTGAAACTGCTCTTGTAGCCTCAGTATTTTTGTGGCTGCTCCGGTTAAGTTTCTGGTCAATGGTGACCCGAAGGATGTTGATGGGGAATTTACTAGAATGGTTCCAGGGATGAGGAATTAGTTATGTAGACAGATTAGAGAAGCTGGGATTGTTCCCTTTGGAGCAGGGAAGGCTAGGAGATTTTATGGAGATGGTTAAAATCATGAAGGATTTAGAGAGAGTAAATAAAGAGAAACTGTTTCACATGACTGAATTGTCGATAGAGAGAGAATAGATTCAAAGTGATTGGCAAAAGAACCAGAGGCAACGCGAGGAAAAACTTTTTTATGCAACGAGTGGTTAGGATTTGGAATGCACAGCCCGATAAGGTGGCTAAAACAGATTCAATAGTAACCTTCAAAAGGGAATTGGATAAATAATTGAAGAAATAATTGCAGGAATATGGGAAAAGAGTGGGACTAACTGAATTGCTCTTCTAAACATCTGATCCTATTCTGCTGGGCTACCACCCTCAAAATGCTGCTAGACCCTACACTCCCTGATACTGCTAGATACCTAAAACACATTCAATACCATCAGTCTCTGGTCCATCCAGTGCACCAAAACTTCTTCTCAAGTTCTGTTGGACTCCTGGACACATTCCCAATGCTCTCTGATATCCAAGGACTACTACCAATGCTTCCAGATCCAGAGACCTCCCTTCATAATGCTACCAGATCATAAAGCCCCTCTCCAAGTGATCCTATATCCCAGGATCTGTCCCAGTGTTACCAGATCCCACTCTGCATTGTTCCTGGAACTCCTCACCAACAGTGTTTAGAGACCATCAAGGACCAACCTCAAAAAGTATTACCAGACCCTGAGACCCCATTCAATACTGGACCCTGGCCTCCCTTCCCAGGGCCACCCCTAATGCTCTTTACTCCATAAGCCTGGTAATACTATTTGACAGGATACACCTTTCCAATGCACCGTGATCAATGTGACTGGAAGGCTGCTAGTAATAAAAGTTAAGTCATGCATCTAGTGCACATAGGCCGCACTTCATATAGTTAAATAATGCCATATTGTCACCCCACTGTCTCAAATCATGAGACAATCAGACAAGGTTCTATACAGGTTTCTAGACCTCTAGAAATGAGCCCCAGTGCTCCATTTGTATTTCTATGGCTTTTTGAACCAGTGTTGCTACCATTAATGATTTGTAAACCTATAGCCCGAGATCCCTTTGCACTTTTACCCCACTTAGATTCTGATTTTCCAAGAATTATGTTGCCTTCTTATTCCTTCTACCAAAATGCAACACCTTCCACTTACCTATATTGAAATTAATTTGTCATTTACATGCCCATTCTGCCAGTTGGTTTATAGTAGAATTAATTAAAAGCTTTTAGTTTGTCACACAAATTCCCTCCCCCAGTCTCTTCCCTCTCTCCCCCAGTCTTTCTCCCTCCCTCTCCCAGTCTCTCTCAGTCCCTCAGTCTCTCTCGCTTCCAGTTTTTCTTCTCAGTCTCTCTCTCCCCCAGTATCTCTCTCACCCCCAGTCTCTCTCTTTTCACATCTCTCTCCTCCAGTCTCTCTCTCTCCCCCAGTCTCACCCTCCCCAGTCTCTCTCCCCCAGTCTTTCTGCCTCCCTCTCCCAGTCTCTCTCAGTCCCTCAGTCTCTCTCGCTTCCAGTCTTTCTTCTCAGTCTCTCTCTCCCCCAGTATCTCTCTCACCCCCAGTCTCTCTCTTTCCACGTCTCTCTCCCCCAATCTCGCCCTCCCCAGTCTCTCTTCCTCAGTCTCTCTCTCTCTACCCAGGTCTTTCTCTTTCTCTCTCCCTCTCTGCCCCAGTCTCTCTTCCCTTCAAGTCTCTCTCTCTCTGTCCCATTTCGATCCTCTTTTCTTTCCCAGCCGTTTTTCCACGGAGCTGAAGAAAATATGTCTGCGCTGCAAGGGTTGCAGCTTCGCAGCTCTGGGATACCGCGCACATGTGCAGAAGGCCACAAAAATGGTCGTGTGGATAATCACCGTTTGCATTCAGTTCCTTGGGGCTCAGGCCTGTAGTAGGGGCTCGCGTGCAGGTGCCGAAAACTGTTCCTGCGTACCGCAAGAACGTGATTGAAAAGAGTGCCTGTGCGCTGGAGCCCGTGCCAGTGGGACTGTGCGGCCTGCAACGCCTGGTGCGCCGCAGCCTCGAGGGAGCTGCACGGCTGTGCACCCAGACAGCTTATTGGAAACAGTGCTTATAATCTGGTATATTTAGTTCCCAGTGCTGATCGTCTTGCAGCCATGTCTCAGTAATGGCTATCGTGACATACCCTTGAATTTGTGCCTGCAGTTCATTCAATTTATTCCCTATAATCCATGGACTCAATTTCATCACACTACCGCCCACAACCGCCGAGCTACTGCCCAAAAATCCGAGTTTGGTGGAAAAAACTCATGGACCACCAACCTAGCACCCAACTACCACACGGCGGGAAATTCATTGGAGAAGTACCACCGGCAGTAGTCCATATTGCTCGCCCATGGGAAAATCCCCCAAAATGCAAGTTTCATCATTAGGATCATGTAAGATCCTGTTACCACCTGCCAGAAAGACTGTTCTGAAAAAGGTGCTCTTACCTTGATCTTGAGCGGACGGTATGGACAATGGAGTTGAGCTGTCCAGAACAGTGCATCCCAGGTCTGACTCACTCTTTGAATGGCAGTAGGGATCACTGCAACGGTCTCTGCTCAGATCATTACATGAAGTAAGAAGCCGGTGCTGAGGGAGAACAAATTCATTTTTTGGGGCATAGTAATTTCGTCCGACTACTTTTAATTCCAGACTCCTCATAGCTCTTCGGAATACCATGTTGTAGTAGGGGATGCAGAGATCAGAGTTTGGCCGCAGGATCTTGGCCATTTCAATATTGATGTTCACCTCTGAGCCGTCAGTTTTTCTTCGCGATTTGAGAATGACCACCTCAGATAGTTTCACAGGCAGGGAGAGTATGGTGCCATCAAAAGTGGTGACTTGTCCAGTAACTGGCCGATGCTCCTTCAGCAATCCATAGCGTATATTCCGACATTCTATATTAGGCCTGAAGGTGACGTACTGATACACGGCCTTATTCCTACAGAGTATTTTGAGATTGGTTCCTGCCAGAGGTACGGGCGTCTCCGATGATCCCTTCTTCACAACCAGCTCCTCGTGAGTTATCTTCTGATTGGGCATCTGAAAAGCCACCTTTTGAGAACCACTTGGTCATTGCCTTATTCAGGCTGACAACGCATCAAACGCCCGACTGCTTTCCCTGACAGCTCTCAGTGGCTTAGCAGGACAATTTATAGGAAGCTGGCAGGGAATTTGAACATTTTAGCACACTACACTACATTTAAAGGACATTTGTATGTTGCTCAGCACATACCCGTCATTATCTAAAAGTTGGACACCGACCAAGAGTGGTAAAAATAAAATTGAATTGTACAACATTCAAAAGTGGCAAAAGATTCAAACATGTCAAGCAAAATCTTTGACACTACTTCCAAAAACAATATATTTAGCAACAAAAGGCAACATCTTAAACAACAACATGAACAATATATACAAACATCACCAACACCCAACCCTCTACCCACTCCCACCACCTCTCTTCCCCTCCCCCCTGCAAATGAGCCCCATTCTCCTCTTGATGGGTTTCCCATCACCATGCCGACCCACACCCCTGCCCCTCACCGCGTCGGTACCAGCACATTGTGTAGCAGTGCACCCGGAGTGCTGCTGTCATCTTCGGCGGGGAGAGAATGGAGGCGCTGAGCTGGAAGATGCTGGCATATCCGGACCCTCTGGTTCTGTCGGCCTGGATGGTAGGTTCCATGCCATATCCTGAGACCATCGATTGCCGCATGGCATCGACAGTCGTCGGTTCGCTGCACCGCGATGATCAGCAGCGACATACTGTTGGTATGCTGCTCTGCAAATGAGACGATGTTGGCAGCTATCCCAGCCATGGCCTGGAGGAGCTCTCGACTTGGGTCGATGCTCATCCTCGACAGTTGAACCATTTCCTGCATTGCTTCTGCCCATCTTGCATTATCATCTCCTTGCTGCATCAACCTGGATGGATGCGGCGTGGTAGCTTTAACGGCATGGGTGCAGCGATTCACAATGCTTGGTCCCGCTTCCTCCGACTCGAAGCCCAAAAACTCAGGCCCTGATACCGATGTTGTGCACACAGGTGGCACACATGTCATGAGGATGGAGACCTGCTCTTCCACCTCCTCGAGCTCAAGTGGGACAAACACTGGGCCTTCTCCTGCTGTTCCTCCGGGTCTTCGTCTCTCTGGGTTGCAGAGGTGGATGCGGGGGGTATGGTGGATGTTGAGTGGAGGGGCAGAAGGAGCTGCTGGGGCGGGCTTTGATGAGGTCAAGGTGGAGGGTGTTGGTGTGGCACATGGCCTTTGCCTGCCAGAGATTCATGGGGTGCCTAAGTCGGTGCTATCCGATTCATCACCTGCAAGTACAACACAAACATTTCAGTATTTAGCAGCGGCGAGGGGGGGAGGGTTGGTAATGCTGACATGAGTATCGTCACATATCACAGTCTTATTTGAAGGACTACTATTACTACATCACCACAGCCTAAATGGCCGACAGACAGTACATTAAAATGCATTTTACATCACATTACATGATCTTGCATGACATGAGTGTAACACAAATCAGAGATAATGATCAACTTACCATGCTGTAGCACGGGATCAGCACTACCATGTGTGGTGGCATGGGGGTGGTCACCCACCAACGCCAAGGCACACTCCTCGATGTCAGTCACTTCGATGACCTCTGGTGGGCCCCCTCCCGTGCCACACTGCTTTGAGGCATTGGCTGTTCTTTTCCTCTGTAGAAATAAAAGTTACACTCTTTATTCGGTTTGCAGATGCAACACACACACACATACACACATATACTTTTCAGTAGTACGGGAGTGCATCAATAAGATCTTTACTTACTCTTGCTGCCGCTACATCATCATTCCATCTCTTCCTGCACTGGTCTCCATCACAAACCATGGTGCCCACTGCGGACACGGCCTCCCCAATCTCCCGCCAAATGCATGTATAATGGGGCAGGGCTGGCTTGCCATGACCATCCCGGGTGAGCTTTCTGTAACGGCGCTCCACCTCAGAGACAAGTGCCTCCAGCTCATCATCTGTAAACCAGGGAGCTCTGAGCCTCCCTGCATTGGACTTCCTGGCAACTTTTCTACCACTTATGATAGGTTTTCAAGGTGAATGGCTGATGATTCTCTTCCCACTCTCTCAATGACTTCCCTCTATAACTATCAGGTGTAAGTCCCTCATGAGATTTTATGCACATGCGTAGCTGACCCGTCAGCCCCAATTGCAGGAAAAATGAGGTCATCAGGCAAAATAAATTTCAAATCTCGTGCATGCGCAGTACACGGCCTCCGAGCTTTCCCGAGTCAAGAAGCCTGCACCTACCACCCACTCCTGCTGCCGGCCACTGCCGCTCCCACTCCCGCCGAGAAAACCGAAATGAATCTTGCGCACAATCAGCCCCAGTTGTAGCGGCCGGCAAAAAAGCATGCACCGCCCGGGTACTGCCGAAAAACGGGCAGAACTTAGCTTTGATCAAATTCGGGCCCCATGTGTTTTTATAAAGACACTTATTTACACCACACACCCTAGCCTGTTCTTCAGCTCTAATGTTTTACTCACATGTTTCTTATTTCTCGCTCCTGGTTTAATCACTTTGCATCTTTTAGTTTTCCCTTTACCTGTAGTGCCTAAAGCACAGTATCTTCCTGTTGCTCTACTCTCTTCCCTTTCGTTTGTTTTTCACGATTATTTGTCCTACAATTTCCACCTATGCCCTCACCACCCCCCACCCCCCACCCCCAACATTTACTAGTTTAAAGTCCTTGTGACCCCCTATTTATCCTTTCTGCTCGGACCCTGGTCCCAAACCAGTCAGGTGGACTCCTTCCCGACAGTACAGTCCTTTCCTCTCCCAGTTCTGGTGCCAGTGCCCCATGAAATGAAACCCTCTTTCCCACACCATTCTTTCAGCCACTTGTTTACCTCCCTCATCAGCATATTCCTATCCCAACTTGCACATGGCTCAGATAATAATCCAAAGACTGTAACCATTGTGGTCCTGTTCTTTAATTTAGCTCCTAGTTCTTGGTACTCCCCAAACAGGACCTATTGCCTACTCTTCACTATGTTGTTGGTCCCAACATGGATCACAACGACTGGACCCTTCCCCTCCCTCTCCAATATCCTTTCAAGCTTTTGCAAGATGTCACTCACCCTTGCACCTGGTAGGCAACATAACATGTGAAACTCTCGATCTTCCTTGCAAAGGATGCTATCTATCCTCCTAATTATAGAATCCCCTACAACCAACACATTATGCTTCCCCCCTTAGCACAGCTTCCTGCTCCAAAGAGCCATGGTTCGCCTTCTGGCTGTCCTTCTGACAGTTCATCCTTATGCTCACAAATAGCGAGTGCATTGTACCTGTTAGATAGGATCAGTTTCTGTGGATTCTCTTTATTTCACCTGGGTTCCCCTTATCCTGCACACTATCGGTCACATCAGCCCCATTCTGAAACTGCACCTCTCTACAAGATGTGACCGAAGTCTGAAGCAAACTATCCAGATATACCTCCCCCTTCCTTATGTGTCAAAGTGTCTCCAACTCGCATTCCAGCTCAATGACTCTGAGCCGGAGAGATTTGAGATGGAGACTCCTACTGCAGACGTGTTTGCTCGGGACAGTCTCGCTGTCCACAAACTCCCACATACTGCAGTCCAGACATACAACCTGCTCTGCCATATTGTCATTATATACTTTTGGGATCACTAGCCACTAGATGGCGTCACTGTTGGAGGCCATTGGGTTGCACGCACATGTGTGCAGCCCAAGTATAAAAGGCCAGCCATTTTGTATATTAGTCATTTTGGGCCTTAATAAAGCAGAGCCAAGATCCTACCTCTTGGAGTTAAACAATACTCAGTCTAACAGTTATTGTATACACAACATTTGGCGACGAGGCAACAAGAACCTTTGCATGCAAAAATGAGCACAATTGGATTGTTGGAGTGATTCATGGAAGGAGAAGATTGGGCAGACTTTGTGAGCCGTTTGTGCCAGCTCTTCTTGGCCAACAAAATGGATCAGTTCAGCGATGCAGATCGGCGCCAGGCGGTGTTCCTCATGGTTTGTGGTCCAAAAATTTATGGTCTGATAAAGAATCTACTCCTGCCTGTGAGTCCCACAAAGAACACGTATGAAGAATTGTGTACACTGGTACAGGACCACCTTAAGCCAGACGAAGGCATCATCATCTCGAGATACAGATTTTACACGCACGTTCGCTCAGAGGGCCAGAATGCGGCGGAGTTCCTTGCCGACCTGAGACATCTAGCGGGATCGTGTAAGTTCGGGGCTGTGTTGGCAGACATGCTGCGGGACTTCTTTGTAGTCGGTATCAACCATGAGATGATCCAACGTAAACTACTGGCGGTGGAGACTTTGGACTTGAACAGGGCCATCACGATCGCTCAGTCATACATGACAACTGATAGAAGTCTAAAGCAGATATCAGTGAAAAATCGAAACTCGGCAAGTACTGTAAATATGATTGATTCGGCAGAGCGGCACATGGCAGGGCCTACCCGACTGCGTACGCAAAACCTGTGGCTGCCCAAAGTTCGCCAGCGGGAATGCATCCAATTTCTCCGTGTTGGCATTGTGGGGGAAATCACTGGCAATCTAACAATATAATTGCAAAGGCTGTCAAAGAGTGGGGCATCTCCAGCGCCAGTGTCCGCAGATGAGCAAGCTTGCTGCGACACACCACGTGGAGGATGATGGTCAAACTAGCGTGGATCCGACTACGCAATCTGAGATACCACAGGAGGAAGTGTATGGATTGTACTCGTTCCTAACTAAGAGCAAACCGATAATGATCAACATGAAATTTAATGGGGTGCCGGTATCGATGGAACTGGGCACGGGGGTGAGTCAATCGATAATGAGCCAGAGGGCATTCAACAAGCTGTGGGATACTAAGGCTGTGAGGCCCAGGCTGAGTCCAGTCAATGCCAAGTTGTGCATGTACACCAAGGAGCTCATAACGGTGATTGGCACTGCCACAATTAAAGTGTCGTATGACGGTGCAGTTCACGAGTTACCGCTATGGATTGTCCCAGGCAATTGCCCAACGCTGTTCGGCAGGAACTGGCTTGAAAAAATCAGATGCAATTGGAACGACATCAAGGCGTTGTCGTCGGAGAAAGATACATGTGCCCAAGTACTGAGTAAGATCCCCTCGCTGTTCGAACCAGGCATCGGCAACTTCATGGGAGCCAAGGTGCAGATCCACGTGGATTCGGATGCAAGACCCGTCCATCTTAAAGCTCGGGCAGTTCCGTATATGATGAGGGAGAAGGTCGAAATTGAACTGGACAGACTCCAGCATGAAGGAATCATATCACCAGCTAAATTTAATGAATGGGCCAGCCCCATTGTTCCTGTGGTGAAAAGTGATGGCACAGTCAGAATCTGTGGAGACTACAAGGCTACGATCAACAGGGTTTCGAAACAGGATCAGTACCCATTACCGAAGGCTGATGACTTGTTTGCAATGCTAGCCGGGGGGTGAAGTCATTCACCAAACTGGACTTGATGTCAGCCTACATGACACAGGAGCTGGTCGCGACATTGAAGAGACTTACGTTCATTAACAAGCATAAAGGACTGTTTATTTATCGCAGGTGCCCTTTTGGAATTTGCTCGGTTGCAGCAATATTTCAGAGGAACATGGAGAGTCTACTGAAGTCCGTTCCCAGAACCGTCATGTTCCAAGATGACATCCTGATCACAGGTCGTGACTCCGAGGAACATCTGAACAACTTGGAAAAGGTTCTACATCGTCTGGACAAAGTGGAACTCAGACTGAAATGCTCGAAGTGCGTCTTCATGGCACCAGACGTCGAATTGCTGGGGAGGAAAATTGCTGATGATGGCATCAGTTCCACGGACGCGAAAAACAAGGCCATCAAGAATGCACCCAAGCCGCAGGATGTGACGGAGCTGCGTTCGTTCCTGGGTCTACTCAACTACTTCAGTAACTTCTTACCTAGATTGAGCACCTTATTAGAACCACTGCACATGCTGCTAAGACAAGGCGATAACTGGGTGTGGGGTGCGTCTCTAAACAGAACTCTTGAGAAAGCCACTAGTTGAGTAGACCCAGGAACGAACGCAGCTCCGTCACATTCTGTGGCTTGGGTGCATTCTTGATGGCTTTGTTTTTCGCATTCGTGGGACTGATGCCGTCATCAGCAATTTTCCTCCCCAGGAGTTCGACCTCTGGTGCCATGAAGCCACTAATCTGCTTTTCTCTAACAAGCTGCTGGTACATTATGACCCATGTAAACATTTAGTATTGGCCTATGATGCTTCGTCATGGAATTGGTTGCGTCCTCCAACAAGCTAAGTCGGGTAAACTTCAACCAGTCATATATGCTTCAAAAAGTTTGTCCAAAGCGGAAAGAGCCTACAACATTACAATTCTGTAAAGAAAGAATCACTAGCCTCTGTGTATGGGGTTAAAAAGATGCACCAGTACCAATTTGGTCTTCGGTTTGAACTGAAGACAAATCACAAGCCACTCATTTCACTGTTCACTGTAACCAAAGGTATCAGTACCAATGCTTCATCCCGCATCCAGAGGGACAGTATCTGCTTATGATTATGTCATTCGCCATAGACCTGGCACCAAGAATTGTGCCGATGCTTTGAGCCGTCTGCCGTTGCCCACACCGGAGGTGGAAACGCCACAACCGACGGACCTATTGTTAGTTATGGATGCTTTTGAGAGTGAAGGAACCCCTGTCACAGCTCAAAAAGTTAAGACCTGGACCAGCCAGGACCCGATTTTATCGGTGGTGAAGAGTTGCATCCTCAAAGGTGATTGGTCTGCCATACCCAAGCAAATGTGCGAGAAGACCATACCTTACATTTGTCGCAAAGACGAACTGTCTATTCAGTCGGATTGTATACTGTGGGGCAATCGTGTTGTTATGCCCAAGAAAGGGAGAGAGAAATTTGTACGTGAGCTACATAGTACACATCCCAGCATTGTAATGATGAAAGCCATTGCCAGGTCTCATGTGTGGTGGCCGGGAATTGATTCTGAACTGGAATCATGGGCTCAAATTTCCCCAGCCACCTAGAGCGGCGTAGTTAGCCCTAGTACTGTGGGGCAAAAAACGCGGCGAAAATTTACCTTTTAATTTGGCCGCTCCTTCATCGTTCTGGTCCCGTAGTGTGGCGCCTGCGGGGGTGGAGCTTCGGCCACACTTGCTCAATGCAGCCAGCAAGGGAGCGGGGCTTGGGCCCAGCGTCTCCTCGAGTACCAGCAGAGAGACGCATGTCCGTTTCAGCATGCACGTTCAGAAGAATGAGAGGGGACCTCATAGAAACGTTTAAAATTCTGACGGATTTAGACAGGTTAGATGCAGAAAGGATGTTCCCAATGTTGGGGAAGTCCAGAACCAGGGGTCACAGTCTGAGGATAAGGGGTAAGCCATTTAGGACCGAGATGAGGAGAAACTTCTTCACCCAGAGAGTGGTGAACCTGTGGAATTCTCTACCACAGAAAGTAGTTGAGGCCAATTCACTAAATATATTCAAAAGGGAGTTCGATGAAGTCCTTACTACTCGGGGGATCAAGGGGTATGGCGAGAAAGCAGGAAGGGGGTACTGAAGTTTCATGTACAGCCATGAACTCATTGAATGGCGGTGCAGGCTAGAAGGGCTGAATGGCCTGCTCCTGCACCTATTTTCTATGTTTCTATGTTTCTATGTAACCCAAGGGTCACTGCAGACCCGCCTGTCATGCATACTGCTGAGTTACAGGACAAGACCACATACGCTTACCGGGGTCTCGTCTGTTGAACTAATGATGAACAGAGGTCTGAAGATCAAGCTGTCTCTTGTACATCCTGACTTGAATAATCATGTTGAATATAGAAGACAAAGTCAGCAATGCTATCATGATCGCACAGCTGTGTCACGCGATAGTTCTGTAAATGATCCTGTATATGTTCTGAATTATGGTCAGGGTCCCAAGTGGATCGCTGGTACTGTCATGGCCAAGGAGGGCAACAGAGTATTCATTGTCAAGCTCAAAAATGGGCAAACATGTAGGAAACATATGGATCAGACAAAGCTGCGGCACACCAACGAACCGGAACAGCCGGAGGAAGAGATAATCGATGACCAACCAATCTACCCCCAGTCATCAGAGGACTCAGTGGTCATCAGTGAATTGGGACTTTCAATCACTGACATGTTCAATGAAAATGGACTTTCAATCCCTGACATGGCCATTGCCACTCCCACCAGGTCAGCCACCCAGCCACCAGTCACAACAGACTCTGAACACTCACCCAAGGCTGGAGTTGAACTGAGACGGTCAACCCAGGAGCATAAAACACTGGATCGTCTCAATTTGTAAAAGACTGTGTTAATATCTCAGAGAGGGTATTGTCATGTATGTACTTTTGAGATTACTAGCCACTGTTGGAGGTCATTGGGCTGCACGCACGTGTGTGCAGCCCAAGTATAAAAGGCCAGACATTTTGTACATTAGTCACTTTGGGCCTTAATAAAGCAGAGCCAAGGTCCTACCTCTTGGATTTAAACAGTACTCAGTCTAATAGTTGTTGCATCCACAACACATATCTTAGTCTAGATTATCTATATTATTTACATTATCTACTTTCTAGTATATTTCTTTTTCTTTTCTACACACTAACTTGCACTAAGCACTAAAATACTGGAAAAACATTTTTAAATGCCTCTTTAAAGAAAATGCACTCACCAGCTACTCACCAATCAGCTCCTTCCTTTGTGCTGACGTCACTTTAATTCCTGCCTGTGTTTGAGTTGGTCTCGCTGCCTGTGGTCTCGGGCCTGCTCTGCCGACGTGCTATTAATCCTACTCCGCTCTCGCTCAGCTCCCTCTCCTTTTGGTCTTGAGCCTGCTTTGCCACAGTGCTCTTTTTCTTCCTCTGCTCTCGTTCAGCTCCTGCCGTTCCTGGTCTTGGATCTAATCTGCCACCACGCCCTTTATCTTGCTCTATCTTTTTCAGCTTCACAATCCCACAAGATGTCTGCGCTCTTCAAATTCTGGCCTCTTGAACATCCTTCATTATAACTGCTCAACCATTGGTGGACGTGCCTTCAGCTGCCTGGGCCCTAAGCTCTGGAACTCCCTCCCTCTATGCCTCTCTACCTCTCTTTCCTCCTTTAAGACGCTCGTTAAAATCTGCCTCTTTAAACAAGCTTTTGATCATCTGCCTTAATTTCTTCTGTGGCTCGGTGTCAAGTTTATCTGTTTGTCTGTAACACTGTTGTGAAGCGACTTAGGACGTTTTACTACTTTAAAGGAGCTATATAAATAAAAGTTATTATTATCTGTCCCTACAGTTATTTGAAACTGTCATCTCCAAATGCGACTATTCCAATGCTCTCTTGGCTGGCCTCCCATCCTTCACTTTACTTATAACACACAAGCTTTACCTCCTTCAAAATTCTGCTGCCCATATCCTAATTTGTACCAAATCCCAGTCACCCATCATCCCTGTGCTCGCCAATCTTTATTGGCTCCTATTCCCTAATGCCGCCAATTTAAAATCCTTATCCGTGTGTTCAAATCCCTAGCTCTGTAATCTATTCCAAGAACCCCTGCATTCTTCCAGCTCTGGTCTTGTGCATCCTCCACTCCCTTCGGCCCACCATTGCCGGCTGTGCCTTCAACCCTCTAGGCCCTAAACTCTAGAATTTCCTCCATAAACCTTTGCACCTCTCTCCCCTCCTTTAAAAGGCCCTCTTTAAAATCTTGTTCTTTGACCAAGCTTTTACTCACCCCTCCTAATACCTCCTTTGGCTGAGTGTCAATTAATCCTGATTATACTTTCATGAAACATCTTGGGACTTTGTCAATGTTAAAGACGGTACATAAATGCAATTTATTGTTGGCCACAAACCAGGTTACAAATTCCTGTTTTAGATAATTTGGCTGCGAAATCTGGCACATTAGTGCCAGTAGTTATGGCTGGATTTTTAAAAAATGGCATCCACCTCACTTCCACCCACTTGTGGCATGGCCCGCGCTGTTCGCCATCTTGCTGAGGGCGATAGTGCGGGCGGTATGTGCGTGGGAAACAGTATGCAGAGTAGGCAGATAGTGATGTCAGCGTGATTTGATGCACCACCTGCCAGAGTTTGTAGGAGTACTGGGTTGAGGTACGAGATTTGGGCCTAGAAATTGGATATAGCTCGAAACGGGCACGATGTTAAGCTGCACCACCTCAAAATGGTCCAGGGAGTACAAAACATTTGTCCTCTTTCATTAACATAATTATAGAAATGATTTCAGTACTAAAAAAGAGTAGTAAGCCTGAGTATTGGGAAGATTTTAGAATTCAGCAAAGGAGGACCAAGAAATTGATATGGAGAGAAAAAAGAATATGAGAGTAAATTAGCAAGAGACATAAAATAGGTTATAAATGATTCATAAGAACATAAGAAATAGGACATTTGGCCCCTCGAGCCTGCTCTGCCATTCAATAGCCCGCTCTCCATAACCCTTTACTCTCCTTTCGCTCAATGATGTGTCTACCTCCACCTTAAATATATTCAATGACCCAGCCTCCACAGCTCTCTGGGGCAGAGAATTTCTATAGGGATGTAAATAGGAAGAGATTAGTGAAAGTAAACAAGGTCCCATTGGAGGCAGAGACAGAAGATATTATAATGGGCAATAATGAAATGGCAGAGACATTAATCCAATACTTTGGCAGGGGGGCGCTAATGGCGTTTTCATTCGGGGGTGAGTTACTGCCTCCTGGGAAATTGCCCAAGAGGTTTGGGGGGGGCACTGACCTAGCAGCACCAGGCCCCACGATTAGCGCCCCAGTCCGGCATGCAACCGGCGAATACGTCTTCACCGTGTGCACTGATCCCTCACCGCCCCGCGCCGATCCCTGCAGGGGAATTTCTCCTACGGGCCACAAGGCTGGCACGGGCAGATGTCAACGCCAGCTTCGTGAAGTTGGGGGACATCCATCACCGGGTGCCCTTAAAGGGGAGGCCTTTAGCACCCGAGCCACCATCTTTATTTGTCGGCCGACTCTTAGGTCGGCTCGACAATGGCGGCCTTCGCGTCAAACAAGCCGCCATCGTGCAGCCCGGCACTCCGTTTTGGGTGCTGGTCTGTTGGCACGTTCAATCACATCCCTGGTGGCCCATTGGTAGCCACCAAAGAGCCTGAAGAGTGCGCAGTGACCCTCCCTTTTAATGGAAGGGGACTTGCAGCATTTCAGCGCTATAAGGAGCGTCCGCATAGCACTGGCATGCTCAGTGCTGCGCTAACGCTCTGGGGGCGCCCCTCAAAGGAAGTGGAGGGCCAGAGACAGCTCTCCGCTTCCTTTGAGGGGCGTATGGCCCAATTCCATGTCATAGAAATATAGAAAATAGGTGCAGGAGTAGGCCATTTGGCCCCTCGAGCCTGCATCGCCATTCAATAAGATCTTGGCTGATCATTCCCTCAGTACCCCTTTCCTGCTTTCTCTCCATACCCCTTGATCCCTTTAGTCGTAAGGGCCATATCTAATTCCCTCTTGAATATATCCAATGAACTGGCATCAACGACTCTCTGCAGCAGGGAATTCCACAGCTTAACAACGCTCTGAGTGAAGAAATTTCTCCTCATCTCAGTCCTAAATGGCCTACCCCTTATCCTAAGACTGTGTCCCCTTGTTCTGGACTTCCCCATCATCGGGAACATTCTTTTCGCATCTAACCTGTCCAGTCCCATCAGAATCTTATAAGTTTCTATGAGATGCTCTCTCATCCTTCTAAACTCCAATGTATAAAGGCCCAGTTGATCCAACCTCGTCTCACATGTCAGTCTCGCCATCCCGGGAATTAGTCCGGTGAACCTTCGCTACACCCCTCGATAGCAAGAACGTCCTTCCTCAGATTAGGAGACCAAAACTGAACACAATATTCCACGTGAGGCCTCACCAAGGCCCTGTACAACTGCAGTAAGACCTCCCTGCTCCTATAATCAAATTCCCTAACTATGAAGGCCAACATACCATTTGCCTTCTTCACCGCCTGCTGTACCTGCATGCCAACTTTCAATGACTGATGAACCATGACACCTAGGTCTCGTTGCACCTCCCCATTTCCTAATCTGCCACCATTCAGATAATATTCTGCCTTCGTGTTTTTGCCACCAAAGTGGATAACATCACATTTATCCACATTATACTGCATCTGCCATGCATTTGACCACTCACCTAACCTGTCCAAGTCACCCTGCAGCCTTTTAGCATCCTCCTCACAGCTCACACCACCACCTAGTTTAGTGTCATCTGCAAACTTGGAGATATTACACTCAATTCCTTCATCTAAATCATTGATGTATATTGTAAAGAGCTGGAGTCCCAGCACTGAGCCCTGCGGCACTCCACTAGTCACTGCCTGTCATTCTGAAAAGGACCATTTATCCTGACTCTCTGCTTCCTGTCTGCCAACCAGTTCTCTATCCATGTCAGTATATTACCCCCAATACCATGTGCTTTGATTTTGCACACCAATCTCTTGTGTGGGACCTTGTCAAAAGTCTTTTGAAAGTACAAATACACCAAATCCACTGGTTCTCCCTTGTTCACTCTACTAGTTACATCCTCAAAAAATTCCAGAAGATTTGTCAAGCATGATTTCCCTTTCACAACTCCATGCTGACTTGGACCAATCCTGTCACTGCTTTCCAAATGCACTGCTATTTCTTCTTTAATAATTGATTCCAACATTTTCCCCACTACTGATGTCAGGCTTAATACGTCCTTTCTATACAGTATAAATGCACACGAGGCCCATGCTTGAGAGAAGGTCAGTCTGTGACCTGTCCTTTATTTCATAGCACTCAAGTGAAGGAAGTGGGTGGAGCTTCCCCTTTTATATCTGAAGGTCTAGCTTAGGAGTGTCTCCCACAAGTTCACCACCTAGTGGTCAGTGTTCTCACAGTGTACAACTTAGGTCAGATTATACATGGGTTACAATGCTGGTTGAATACATGACATCACCTTCCCCCCCCAAAGTCTTATTGGGATCACAGGTTGAGTTTCTCTGGTGGTTTACGCTCCCTTCTAGAGCGCCTGAGTTGGGGCTCCGGTTGTTGGGCGCTGGCCTGAGTGTCTGCTGTTTGCGGTGCCTCAGGCCTGCCCGGACTGCCCACAGTGACTGGGCTCTTCTCCCTTTGGTTCCTGTGTTCGGTCAACTGTGGTGGAATGAACTCGACATCATGTTCTTCCTCTGCTTCTTCTATGGGGTTGCTGAACCTCCTTTTTGTTTGATCCACATGTCTGCGGCAGATTTGTCCATTGGTAAGTTTAACTACCAGAATCCTATTCCCCTCTTTGGCAACCACAGTGCCTGCGAGCCATTTGGGCCCTGCAGCGTAGTTGAGGACAAAAACGGTCATTTACATCAATACATCGCGCCCTCGCATTCCTGTCATGGTAGTCATATTGTGACTGGCGCCTGCTCTCGACAATTTCCTTCATAGTGGGGTGGATAAGGGATAACCGGGTTTTGAGCGTCCTTTTCATGAGCAGCTCTGCGGGTGGAACCCCTGTGAGCGAGTGTGGTCGGGATCTGTAGGCCAACAGGAGGCGTGATAAGCGGCATTGTAGGGAACACCCTTGGATTCTGAGCATCCCCTGTTTGATTATCTGCACTGCTGGTTCTGCCTGGCCTTTTGAGGCTGGCTTGAACGGTGCCGTTCTGACATGGTTAATTCCATTGCCTGCCATGAAGTCCTGGAATTCAGTGCTTGTGAAGCACGGGCCATGTCGCTGACCAAGATGTCCGGTAGACTGTGGGCGGCGAACATTGCCCATTGACTTTCTATTGTGGCAAAGGATATGCTTGAATTTAAAATGTCACACTCGATCCATTTGGAGTAGCCGTCTACTACAACCAAAAACATTTTTCCCATGAAAGGACCTGCGTAGTCCACATGGATGCGTGACCAAGGCTTGGCGGGTCATGGCCAGGAGCTAAGGGGGGCTTCCCTGGATGCATTGCCCAGCTGGGCACACGTGTTGCACCTGCAAACACAAAGTTCCAGATCTGCGGCTATCCCTGGCCACCAAACGTGTGACCTGGCAATTGCCTTCATCGTGTCAATGCCCGGGTGCTCATTGTGGAGTTCTCTGATGAACACCTGTCTGCCTATCTGGGGCATGACTACACGGTTCCCCACAGTAGGCAATCGGCCTGAATCGAGAGTTCATCCTTGCGCCTGTGAAATGGTTTAAATTTCTCAGGGCATGCCCTGTACGTGGCTGCCCAGTCCCCATTCAGGACACATTTCTTGACGAGAGACAATCGCGGGTCTCTATTTGTCCAGACTTTAAACTGACGGGCTGTCACAGGTGAGCCTTCGCTTCCGAAAGCTTCAACAGCCATGACCATCTCAGCAGCATGCTCGGTAGCCCCCTCAGTGGTGGCTAGTGGGAGCCTGCTGAGTGCATCGGCGCAGTTTTCAGTGCCCGGTCTGTGCTGAATTGTGTAGTCATAGGCGGCTAACGTGAGTGCCCACCTCTGTATGCGGGCTGATGCGTTTGCATTTATGGCCTTGTTGTCAGCCAAAAGGGACGTTAGGGGTTTGTGATCTGTCTCCAGCTCAAATTTCCTGCCAAACAGGTACTGGTGCATTTTCTTTACCACATATACACATGCGAGCGCCTCCTTTTCTACCATCCCGTAGCCCCTTTCTGCCTAGGACAGACTTCTGGAGGCATAAGCTACCAGCTGTAACTGACCCTTGGCATTGACATGCTGCAACACAAACCCGATGCCATATGACGACGCATCGCACGTTAACACGAGTTTCTTACATGGGTCATATAGCGTTAACAGATGGTTGGAACATAACAAATTGCATGCTCTATTAAAAGCCCTTTCCTGGCTGTCCCCCCAGACCCATTCGCGACCTTTGCGTAGGAGCATGTGTAGCGGCTCTAGCAGCGTGCTCAATTTGGGAAGAAAGTTACCAAAATAGTTCAGGAGCCCCAGGAATGAACGCAGCTCCGTCATGTTACGGGATCTGGGTGCTCTCTGGATTGCTTCAGTCTTGGACGCAGTTGGGCTGATCCCGTCTGCTGCTACTCTCATCCCCAGGAATTCTACCTCTGGAGCTAGGAAGACGCACTTCGCCTTTTTCATTCGCAGCCCTACCCGGTCCAGCCTGCGCAGCACCTCCTCCAGGTTGTGGAGGTGTTCTTCAGTATCGTAACCCGTGATGAGGATGTCGTCCTGAAAAACCACCATCCCTGGAATCGACTTGAGGAGGCTTTCCATCTTTCGTTGGAAGATCGCGGCGGCCGAGCGAATCCCGAACGGACATCTGTTGTACTCAAACAACCCCTTGTGTGTTGTGATGGTGGTCAGCTTCTTCGACTCACTCACCAGCTCCTGCGTCATGTAAGCTGAGGTCAGGTCCAATTTTGAAAAAAGCTTTCCACTGGATAGCGTCGCAAAGAGGTCCTCCGCTCTCGATAGTGGGTCTTGGAGTGACACCCGATTGATGGTGGCCACATATCCTGACCGACCCATCCACCAACCGGCACAATCGGGCTCGCCCAGTCACTGAATTCGACTGGCGAGATGATGCCTTCCCTCAGCAGGCGGTCCAATTCGCATTCTATCTTTTCCCGCATCACATACGGCACCGCTCTGGCCTTGTGGTGTACTAGCCTGGCGTCCGGGTTTATGTGAATCACTACTTTGGCCCCCATGAAAGTGCCGATGCCGGGTTGAAATAATGAGTCAAATTTGTCCAGGATCTGTGAGCATGATACTCGCTCCACAGAGGAAATTGCATTGACATCGCCCCATTTCCAGTTCATGACAGCAAACCAACTCCTCCCCAGTAATGCGGGACCATCCCCTGGGACAATCCAGAGTGGCAATCTGTTCTCCGAATTTTTGTGAGTCACGACTACCGTGGTGTTGCCTAGCACCAGAATGATCTGCTTTGTGTAAGTCCGTAGCTGTGCGTCAATCGGCGATAATTTTGGCCTCCTGGCCTTGGACGCCCACAACTTTTCGAACTGTTTGATACACATCAGGGACTGGCTGGCCCCCATGTCTAGCTCCATTGATACTGGGATGCCATTGAGGAGCACTTTCATCATTATTGGTGGCGTCCTGGTGTATGAACTGTATACGTGCTCCACATGAACTTGCTGAACTTCAGCTTCCAGCGATTTCCCCCAGCGTTCATTTCTGCAATTTCCGCAGGTATTTTGCTCATCTCTGCAAACTCCGGCTGAGTGTGTTCCTCCATGCCTCCAGCATGAGCTGCTGTTTGAAACAAAAGGTCCCTTGCCAGTCGATCGCCCCTGACTGCCCCTGTTATTGCCCGGAGAACTGTGTGCTGTTTCAACAATGTTGAATCTCTGTCCCAACCATTCCTTAACACAGTACCTCTCGTCTGTTCTGCGAGTGGCCATGCTCGCGTGGTTTAAATCCCAGTTTCTTGTTGCCATTAATACGTCCTTACTGTACAGTATAAAGGCGCACGAGGCCCCTCTTTGAGAGAAGGTCAGTCTGTGACCTGTCCTTTATTTCATAGCACTCAAGTGAAGGAAGTGGGTGGAGCTTCCCCTTTTATATCTGAAGGTCTAGGTTAGGAGTGTCTCCCACAAGTTCACCACCTAGTGGTCAGTGTTCTCACAGTGTATAACTTAGATCAGATTATGCATGGGTTGCAATGCTGGCTGAATACATGACAAGGCTAACCGGTCTATAATTACCCATTTTCTCTCTCCCTTTTTTAAACAGTGGTGTTACATTTGCTACCCTCCAGTCCATAGGAACTGATCCAGAGTCGATAGACTGTTGGAAAATGATCAGGGCGGGATTTCCGGGCTGGGCGCAGGAAGTCCCAGACCTGGATGGGTATCGCTCCCCAATCGAGTAGAAGGGCAATTTCTAGCCCATTAAATTTCCTCTTCAGGGTAGGAGACGTGGGGAACCAAGGGTCTGGACAGAATGAGGAACTTGAAACCAGTATGGGCTAGAAATTCAGTATCGCCCATTTTGAGGCGGTAAGCCCAGTGTAGCACCTTGTGAAAGTTAACGCCGCCCACCTGTTTCAGCACCCCAAGGGGGAAATGGAGCGGGAAATCAGTCGTTACACAATTCTCTTAGGGCAGTGAAGCCGAAAATCATTGCGATAAATTCCCAGAGTGAATATGGAATAAGGTGATTGTCGTTAAACATTCCCGAGCCAGCCGCTTCTTATAGGGGAGGTAAGATGACTCTGCACAGACGCAGTTTCACCATTGCAGTCTGGTCCGAGCGGCATTATGGCTGAGAGTGGAGCTAGGCTGCGTGCCCACCGCTTTTCCAATGCGGCCCTGGAGGCTTTAATGGAGGCTGCGGAGAGGCAAAGGGATGTCCTGCAGCCAGAGAGTGGCAGGTGACCACCGCCTAGAGTTTTCAGAAGTTTGTGGAGGTAGGTGGCACAGCACGTGTCGGCAAGGAACACGGTGCCCAGAACTACGACACAATGTCACAAGAAGTTGAACGACCTTACTCGGGTCATCAGGGCGAGTACCTTTTCTATTAACTTTACAATGCCATAATGTGAACCTCACTGTCTCACACATTATACAGTCTGTGCAGTACCTGCTCCTTTACTCTGTGTACCAACCCATGCTCTTTGTTGCTGAAGAAAGCTACAAAGTTCCGCCTCAGTTCAGCAGCCATACCCTGGGCCTCCATGTGTAGCTCTCCTTCTTGGTCCCTACTGAGCCCCACCCTTCCTCTTACTACCTTTTCAATCTTTATCTGTGTTTGCAAAACTTTAGTCTTACCCTTAATCTTAGCTAGTAGCCACCAAGTCCCACTGTTCACACAGCCACCCTACGCAGCTACTGAGAGTCAAATGGACATCTGCATACGTCCATATAATAGCAGCTATTGAACTCTGCAAGGCACCTATGGCAGATGATTAGCTGCACATTTACTCACGCCTTCTTCTGTTTGTTATTGCAGGCGAAACTCGCTCACAACAGGGAACAACATCTGTGGACCGGAGGACCTCATGGGCACACAAGTGGGTGCGGTAACGGTCAGGGAAGCCGAGCCCCCTGGGGACAGTGACGGTATGTTCATCCCCTTTCCCTCTTGTATGAGACCATTTACCCCTGAAACCATGTGCTTTTCCCACCTTACATATAAATGTCCTATCTTCCCTTCCTGCCCCCTCCCCTGCTGCTAACCACATTTCTGTTGCTTTGTGCATACAGATAATGAGCCAAAAGCGCAACAGCCTGTCCATGAGGCATCCACCTCCAACAAAGGGGGAGAGGAGGAGGAAGGTGACACCAGTTCTGTGCCAGTCCGGCAGGATCCATCTGCTGCATACAGTGGGGACACCACTTTGGTGGATGAGCTGATCTTCCTGGGATTTGACAAGCCTGATGTTCCTGGACCCAGTGGCCTTGTAGCAACGCCAAGTATGAAGGGAAGCTCGGGGCCAGCTCACCACAGGGTGAGTCGGCATTTGAGTCCTGCTGAGTGTGACTCAGATGTGGACCTGGATTTGAAGGGTATGGCGACAGGGTCTCAGGGGATGCACCGCGAGCTTATGGGTGCATTGGCAAGGGTCCTGCAGAGCATGGATGGACTTGCTGTGTGGTTGGGTGCCACCTCAAGCACTGCCCATGCATTTGAGCAGCACATCGAGCCCATCCTTGGCAAGTACCAAAGAATATTGGAGTCGACGAACAACCGTGGGGACCCAGAGGTGATGGGGCAGGCCGAAGCAATGCAAGGCCTTTGTGATGTGATGCAGTCACTGTCTGCTGCATTGCAGACACAGTCTGCTCTCATGCAGACTTAGATTGATGCCACACAAGCACTGACTGCTGCCATCCTCTCTGGATTCCCCACAGTCCAACGGGGAACTCACGGTGCCGAAGCAGGCCAACAATCTGTGCTCCAGCAGATTGCTCTGGATGCTGAGGCTCTGCCCCGGGAGAGTGGCAGTGCATCGATGGAAATAGAAGGTGCTGTTCTCTCTCATGATGATAACATTCCAGGCTCCTGCCACTGCTACTCCGCCTTTACACCTGCCACGGTCTGCATCCCACCCATCCTAGACTGCTGCCGCCCACGCTGAGGTGTGCAGTCCGCTGCCGGGCCTTCAGTGCCTAGAGCTGGGCTAGGGCATCCTGCTAGGCCATCTGCAGTCTCTGCCTCCCAGACACAGCAGCCTTCAAGCAGCCTTGCTGTAGGCGCTGCGGGCGCATTAAAGAGGAGCACTAGGCGTGGGAGCGGGGGGAAAGGAAAGTTGTGGGAACAAGCAGCCTTGCTGTAGGTGCTGCGGGCGTATTAAAGAGGAGCACTAGGCGTGGGAGCGGGGGAAAAGGAAAGTTGTGGGAAATATGCTCGTAAGTCCTAATAAGAACTTTTCTGACCATGGCCAGATGTCCACATTTTGTAAATATAATTGTACATATTTTGTTGCTGATTTTTGACATCTGTTATTTGTGGAAGGGTCTTGACATAATATGGTTCATGGGAGCTGGTCTTGCATTTCAGATGGGAGGGGCATTTGTAAATATATTCATGAAGTTGCTTGTGTGTTACACTGTTTCAAGGAGCATTTGTTACATTCTTTATTAGTTGCCGATGAAGAGTTATTGGCATGCTGCTTGAGGGGACATTCTTGTTAGAGATAACAAAATGTTGATTTGACCGTTTGAATTGCTGTCATATGTATTACTTGAGAATTTCACGGCAGTGCACCAGGAGCCTAGCACATAGCGATGTGACTATGAGGCCCAGTCGTCATTTGGTCGTTGATTCAACGGAATTGATGCAGAATGAGGCGCTGATGTGCGATCCTTGCAGCGGCAGCATTGGCACGGTACCTCCTCCATAGCTGATGATCCTTATCCTCGTCTGCCTCGCCATGGCAAGCCCCAGTGGCAATGCCTGGGCCCTCATGATAGCCAGGTTGTGCAGCATGCAGCAGACCACAATGAAGAGCGAGACTTGATCATGGGAGTATTGAAGGCTGCCTCCAGAGCGGTCAAGGCATCCGAAATGCTGCTTTAGTACTCTGATAGTCTGCTCTATCAGGGTTCTTGTTGCACCAATGTTGAGCACAGGTATTGGGGTTGTGGAGGGGTGTCATGAGCCAGGTGGCTAGACCATAGCCTTTGTCGCCGAGCAGCCAGCCCTAACCTTCATGTGGTGGCTGGAAGAGTCGTGGTACTGTGCTCTCCTGCAGGATGAAAACATTGTGTGCGCTGCCAGGATAGCGGGCATTCACAGCGAGGATTCGCTGCATGTGGTCACACACCAACTGTATATTGGGAGAGTGGTAGCCCTTATGGTTGCGAAGCATGTCCGCATTCTGATGTGGTGCACAGAATGCCATGTGGGTGCGCTCAATGGAGCTCTGAACCAGCAGAAAGCCTGCTATCCTGGCGAATCCACATGACTGTTCATCCTGTTTCCCCCTCGTCGTGGGAAAGTTTATGTAGTCCATTCTCCTGTGGTAGAGAACGTGTGTGACCTTGCGGATCCAGCAATGAGCAGCAAATTGTGACACGCTACAGATGTGCCCTGCTGTAGCTTGGAAAGAGCCGGAGGCATCGAAACTGAGCGCCATAGTGACCTTTACTGCGACAGACAGCGAAGTCCTGGTCCCGATATCAGCCTTTAGGTCTGGCTGCAGAAGATGGCATAACTTGGGGATGACTTCCTTGTGGAACCGCAGCCTTCTAATGCACAGCTCCTCAGACATGTCGAGGTATGATGAATGCTCCTAATAAGTCTGTGGAGGGTAAGGCCTCCTGTCCCGATGTCTACGGGGTCTCCTCATTCATGGCCCCACATTCCCAATCTCACTTCTCTATCGACGCCGCCTCCCAATTGCTTGGAGGAGACGAAGGTTGCGTGTTAGCACTGCACCCATCGAAACGCACACCTAAAATCGCTGTAACTTTGAAGACAATCTGCCACAGCAATCCAAGAGATACACGCACTGTGCTACGTGGAAACATATCACTCACTGTAACCTCTGAGTAACCTGGTTGCTCATCCATTTAAATACCCTCCCGGCATTGCCCAAAGTAGCTGAGACCGTTTGCTTTCTCTGGCGTGTTCAGTGGCTGTCAGTAAGTGAGTCGCACAAACTGAATTTCGTGTCCGGGGCACTAGTGGGGCATTGCACGTGTACTGATATCATAATCTGGCTGGCAGTCGAGGGCAAGGCGCTAATTATTAATACCCAACAAGGATTGGAAGATAGCAAACATAACCCCACTATATAAAAAAGGAGGAAGAGAAAAAACAGGGAACTATAGGCCAGTTAGCCTGACATCAGTAGTTGGCAAAATGCTAAAATCTATTATTAGGGAGGTGGTATAACAGGGCACTTAGAACATTGTAATATGATTAGGCAAAGTTAACATGGTTTTATGAAAGGGAAACCACATTTGACAAATCTGTTAGTTTTTTGAAGATGTAACTAGTATGATGTATAAGGGGGAACCAGTAGATGTGGTGTATTTAGATTTTCAGAAGGCATTCGATAAGGTGCCACACAACAAGTTATTACACAAAATTGTACACAGCATGGCCCTGACCTGCAAGGGAACATCAGCCGCAGATCGCGGCTACGAAAGGAGCAGCGCGAGCTAGTTCAGGAGGGCAACGACTTGGAGGAGGGCGACTAGATTCAACGTCACCATAATCCAAGTCGCTGATTGAGCGTGGGCAGGTACAGCAGGAGGGGCAAGGTCGGGCGAAGGAGCGGCGAGAGATTGCAGAGCGACGTGAATGGGGCCCAGGAGAGGCGTGAGTTCGGAGCCCAGGAAAGGCGAGGGCCTAGGGGCAGCACGGGCCAGCCCACACTGTGATATGTGTGCGTACTAGGTCCGTGCAGCAGAGCTGTTCTCTAGTCGTCTTTGTTAATCCTTGCCACTGGACCAAGACCTCGCTCTGTCAAGCCCATGCGGTGGCTGGTGTGCAACAGTTATCACACGTTAAAAAAACCCACGCACAGGCATATTCCACCCTTCAATATTTAGTTTAGGACTTTGCAATATCAGGTTCCTCATTATAACACCTGTAAACCTTTTGGTGTGGAAGCATGTTATCCTCGATACGAGGGACTACCGAAGAAGAAGAGACACAAAATTCGGACTCATGGGATTGGGGGTAATATATTATCATGGATTGAGGATTGGTTAATGGATAGAAAACAGAGAGTAGGAATAAACGGGACTTTTTCGGGTTGGCAGGCTGTAATTTGTGGGGTACCGCAAGGATCAGTGCTTGGGCCTCAGCTATTTACAATCTATATTGACTTAGATGAAGGGACTGAGTGTAATGTATCCAAGTTTGCCGATGATACAAAGTTAGGTGAGAAAGTAAGCTGTGAGGAGGACACAAGGAAGCATCAAGGGGATATAGACAGGCTAAGTGAGTGGGCAAGAACATGGCTGTAATGTATTTGCTTCATGGGTTCTTTGCTTAAAAATTCATAGCAACATATTCCTATTAAGAGCCAGTTGGTTTATTCACAATGACTTAAAAATCACACTACACATTTCCAGTTCATCCACCAGGCTCACAACCGCATGCCTCATCGTGGTTCCCCTAAACCCAACTGGCTGTGGTTTTATTGAGTCTTGTGAACATCACATGACTGGCTAAGCCACTTACAATTCAACAGCTCAACAAACCTGTGAGCATACTCACAGGTGCATGCATTGGGCTAGACTTTCCCCTGGTGATCACTGGGCTAACGCCCATCTATCGCCCAAATAGGCAGGCTATCACTCATTTCACCTTAAAATTGGTACGTTGGGCCGTTACATCGCCCAAAGGTCGGTGGCCCAACTTTTGGCACACAAGATTTTGACATTGCCAAGGTGATCGCCCACTGCAACTTTCCCCACATCGCCCACACATCGCCGGGCTGATCGCTCACCGAGAAGATCACTGGAGAAAAGCTGCTCCCGACTGGCATTGTTCAGAACCCTGTCCAAATCTTAGCAGAGAATCTACGCAAGAATACCCAGCTTAATTTAATCCGGCAGATTTACACATTCAGTGGATCATTACAATTAAAAATCTAATTAATACTTACTCTTGCTGAAGCAACCAGGCTGTTCCACCTCTTGCAGCACTGGTCAGAACCCCTCGCCTCGCGGGACACCGAGGACACCACATCGGCGATCTCGCCCCAAATTTTCCAATGTGACCAGCGTAGAGGTTTCCCATGCCCCACCTCGAGTGCACCTTCAGGATGAGGGCCTCGTGGGAGAAGGGTTTTGTCCTCCTCCCCTCCACATCCTGCGCACTCTCTGCGGACTCCTCGTGCTGGGGCATCTTTTAGTTTTGATTTTCTCTCTCTCTAACTGCTTTCTTTAGTTTTGATTTTCTCTCTCACTCTAACTGCTTTATTTCTCTCTCTCTCTCCCTCCCCCTCCCTCCCTTTGCCTTCTTCGCATGCCTGAATGACCCCTGACCTCCAGAATTCCAGGAAACCTTCTTTGCAAAAAAATAGGCATGCGCAGAAAGGCCGTTGCTAGGGATGCCTTGCCTTCCACATCGCTGAGCTATCGCCGGAAAAAAAATGCCGAAAGTTGCAATCCGAAAAATGGATGATCTTCCAGCGATCCAGAGAGCTGAAACATCACTAGGGTTGGAACATCACCTATTTTTTGAGCCCTAGCAATCCAAGTGGAATGTCGAGCCCATTACACTGCTTCCCCATTTTTTTAGCAGCAAGGTATTTATACAATATTTCAAAAGATTACTTATGATTACAATTTTACAGATTCGACTGCTGAGTCTGATTATCTTGTTGTGAGCTTTTAGCTTTCTCCTGCACTGACCTTCATTTCTTTGCAGTTGGCTGGCTATGCCCATTTTCTATATTCTGATTTGTTTCCAGATACTGTCTTGGGGAATTTCTGTTTTCAGGGTGTATAGCCCAGGATTCCTCATCTCTATTTTCCTGTATCCTCTTGAGTTTCCTTGGCAGCCTTACATCAGTCCTAGTGTTGGCTTTCTTCCTCGTTATCAATATCTTGTCTAGTTGATCTTCTCCACTAAACCTCAACTCCACCTCAGCCCTCAGAAGATACAGAGTCCCTGCGAGTTTGTCCCATAGCCACAGAACTGCCTTTAGCCAGCTGCATCTGAGTTGATGGGGATATGGATGTTGTGACCATTGTGTCCGTTGAAGTACTTTGATCTGCCAACTCACTCTGATCATCATCCAAGTCAGGCTAATAATTATCTACTTGTGGTACCGAAGATGCATCACGCACTACAAATATTTGATCCACATGAACCTTCCTGATGTAGTTACCAATTTTGACTAAGTACTGCTTGGAGCCACATAATTGTACCAATGTCCCATTTGCATGGACTTGCCCTTTTCAACAGACTGAGAACTCTGACCTGATCACCCTTCTGAAAACACCGCTCTTTAATACTGGAATGATAATGACGTTTCTGCACTAATTGTGCCTTTCTACCTTATCAGACAAGTGCGGTTGCAATAAACTGAAACTCGTCCTCAGACTATGCTTCATCAATAATTCAGCAGGTGTGTACCCTGTTGTAGAATGAGGTGTAGTTCTGTATTTGAAAATAAAATTCGCTAAGCTGTGCTTCATGCTCACCGATGATCCAGCCTGTAGAACTTGTTTCCGCAAAGTCTCCTTGACAATCCTGACCAACCTTTCAGCTGCCCCATTCGAAGCAGGATGATATGGTGCTACTAACATGGGTTTGATACCGTTGTGTCTGACAAAATTTGTAAAATGCATGCACTGAAATTGCGGCCCATTATCTGACACCATTTCTTCGCAGTTCATGGCATGCAAAAATATCTGCAATTCATCGAATGTACGCTCTGTCATCATAGATGGCCCCATATGCTGTACCTCCAGCCATTTCGAACGGCTATCGATTAGAACCAGGAAATTATCACTGCCCCTCTCACAAAAATCAATATGTATTCTTTGGAATGGCCTCGTTGGCCAAGTTCATGTTTGCAGTGCCGATTTAGCTGGCATGGCCCTGCAGACTTGACAGATAGTACACTTACTATCCAACCCAGGCCAATAAACAAAACTTCGGGCCACTCCTTTCGTGCCTACGATGACAATATGCTCACCGCGAACTTCCGTCAAGACTTTGGTCCATAGTGCACTGGGAATACTCTCAGGCCCCATTTTAGACATCCCTGCTGACATGATAAATCATGCCGACGATGATAAAGGGCTTTATCCCCTCGTCTAAATGCATCTGATCATCAGACCACCCTCGCAGGGAGTGCTCATAGGCCCACTGTAATGCGGAATCTTTCTGTGTGTGCTCTGCAATAACAGAGGCGGTCCTCATCAACGACATCTAGATTGAAGATTGACTGTTCGTGGCCAATTTCAGAATCTTCATGAGGCAACATTGAAAGGGCATCCACCATTGCATTCTGCATCGATGTACGATACTCGATTTTGTAATCGTACTGAGACAATAAAATAGCCTATCTTTGCATCCTGGAAGCCGCCATAGATGGAATTGCCGCCTTTGAGCCTAAGATAATTAGTCACGGTTTGTGATTGGTTACTAGCATGAATTGGCATCCCAAAAGAAACTGATGGAACTTTTTAACACCAAATATAATTGCTAATGCCTCCTTCTCAATCTAGGCATAATTTTGTTCGCTTTTGTTGAGCGTATGTGATGCAAAGACAACCATTTTTTCCTGTCCATCATTCACAACATGGCTGATCACTGCTCCCACACCATATCCAGAGGCATCACATGCTAGTCTTAGTTCATGAATCAGATGAAAATGGACGAGAAGGGCACTACTGCTCAAGCATCGCTTGCATGTGTCATATGCATTCAGTTGCTCTTTGTCCCATAACCAACGCACACCTTTCTTTAATAAATAATGGAGTGATGCAAGCACCGTTGCTAGTCCAGGAAGAAAACGAGCATAATATTGGATCATGCCTAAAACGGATCGTAATTCAGTCATTTTTTTCAGTTCTGGAGCCATCATGATGGCTTGCATTTTCTCCTTAACTGGTTAGAGACCATTTTTATCAACACGCAATCCTAGATAAACCACCTCATGCTGTATGAATGCGCATTTATTCCTCTTCAGCTTCAGGTTATGGTTATTGAACTGTCTGAATACTACTAAGATGTTCAAGTTTTCCTTCTCTGTGCCAGTGGCTATCAACACATCATCTTGATTGCACAAACAGTGATTTATTCTCTAAGATCTGATCCAAGGTAGCCTGAAATATCTTTGGTGAGGACTTGATACCATAGGGCAACTTAGTTGTGGAAGAAAGAATCTATGAATCTATGGCTTATGGTAAAGGGAAGGGTTAAATTCTGTTTTTGCTATATTTGAAGAAATAATAGGACTAGAACAACACCCACACTTTTTAGCCTTGAAACTTAGAAATGTAATTAAATGACTATCTGGTATTAAAAGGGAGTCTCCTGATATTCTGCTTATCAGACTGTGAACAGGGAGAAACTATGCAAGGACAGATAGAGTGTGTGCCTCCCGAGACGACCTTTGTACTCACGGAACTAATGAATAAGATTCCTTTTCTATTTCTGTATTCTATTTCTGTATAAAGATAGGGACAATTTGCTTGTACAGGAGAGTTTTGCCTCAGTGCGGACTGAGCGGACTCTCCAAGATATCTTGTTAGGAAATAAAATTATCTCGAAGCACGAGTCTGAAAGTCTCCGCCTGAGTTAATTTAAGCTAAAATTTCCTCGACATTAGTGTATGAATATAAATCTTTGTGTGTATTGACTGTCAGATACTGCTGACTATCCTTGTCAATGTTGAGTTGAGCTTAGGCATGGGAGAGATCCAGTTTTGTGAAGATTTTGGCTCCCGCTAGTTCTGCATACAGGTACTGTGATGTCAATAAAGGATACTGTTCATCATCAACTGCTCGATTCAAGGTAATTTTATAATTCCCGCAAAGCCACACCTTTTTGTCTGTCTTCGGAACTACAACTAACGGGGTGGTCCAGTCACTCCTATCATTCTTCACTTAAACTCCGTTTTTCTCCAACTTATCAAGCTCTCACTCAACCTGTGATCTTAATGCATATGGTACCGGCCTTGGTCTACAAAAAATAAGTTTGACATCTGACCTAACCTGAATATGTGCATTGTATCCCTTGTTGCCCTCGTATGAATCCTCAAACATGTTAGCATATTTCTTCACCAGTGTATCTAGCAGAGACTTAACCCTTTCTGTACTACAGATGCTGTACCAATCCAAACAATGCACTCTTAGCCAATCTTTGCAGATAAGTGTCGGCCGATTGACATTTTTCGCTATAATAACATGTAATCTTGCTTGTTGCCCTTGGTATAGTACTATAAACTCCATTTGCTCAAGCATCTGCAATTTTTCCCCTAAATATATTTTCAGCTCTGCTGAGTTCACTTTTAGTGGTATACCCCTGAAATTCTTGCAATACACATCCTGTCGCATTATTGAGCAATCAGCCACTGTATCTATTGTCATATTAATCCATCAATTATTAATCAGTGCTAACGTTCTGAAATGCTGACATAAGGAATGTACTGCCTTGCCCTTCGCTGCATATACACCAAAACCTATACTGTTCTGATCGGTTTCCACACAGTGAAGTCTTTGACTATCCTTGGACCTGTCCTTCGATTTACATGCAGCTGCAATGTGTCCCCTTACTTGGCACCGATAGCATCTTGCCCACTTGAATGGACACTGCTGTGCAGTGTGATTGCCATTACATCTATTCTTCTTGGTTTCATAACTCTCCCTCCAACTCGGGCTCAGCCTCTTCTGCATTGCTCAAGCCCGGTGACTGTGAACTACTACTATTGCCGATAATGGGTGAAATGCCTTAATATTTTTCTCTGTCATTTCCATGGAGGTGGTTATCTTCAAGCTTTCTTAAAAGAGAAATCAACCATACCTAACAATTTTGATGCGATGCGTTCATCCATGAGTCCACATACAAATTTATCTCAAAGAGGCCTATCTAAGAATCCTCCAAAGTAGCAGTGTAGAGATAATTTTTTTATGGCAACAATGTATTCAAAGATGGTTTCATCAGGTCTTTTGTTTCTCATTGCGAACTTATAGCTCTCTGCTATTTCTAAAAGCTGTGGATCAAAATGGTTCTACAATATCTGTAGTATGTCTGAGAATGAAGCATCCTTAACCTTTCTCGGGGTTAACAAATTCATTAAGATACTATAATTCTCTGCACCAATCATGACTGACAGAATAGCTTTCATCTTCTCGTGCACTGCCTGATTCCTTGTTTATAAATTTGCCACACCTGCTGGGACTTCATTGTCATCATTAGCTCTAAAAAGCATTTGCAATCTTTCACTGTAGGATTTAAATGATTCAATGGGCTAGATTATATACTTCTTTGCTTATCGCCCAAAAATGGGCGATATTTCCGGCGTGGGCGGTAAAAATTAGTTTTCAGAGTGCTGGCTTCACACCCATTCTCAAAGCACCTAGTCTCCATTTTTGAAACTGGGAGTTATCGCGAGCGATATGAAATGGGCGGTAGCGTTAAATCTCGCTGACCTTCTGCTGTAAAGTGTCGCCGTCCTTAGCAACGGCATGGCAACCCTCGATTCCCGCGATTCAGGAGGTCAAGGGTCATGCGCAGAAGAGGAGACAGAGAGAGAAGGAGCTGAGAGGGACTGAAGGTGTGTGTGGGTGTGGTGTGGCTGCTTTGGGAGGAAGGAGGAAGACGTTAGAGCTTTAGACCAAATAGGGAAACAAAAATTAGCTGTTACCAGCCACCCGAATTTGGCCTATAATGGAGGGAGAGGAGGAGGCATCACAGCACACTGTGGCTACTGATGCTGGCGAGAGCAGTGAGCTGGGAGAGGAGCACATTGGAGGGCGCAAAAAAGTGAGGAGGTTCTCAGATGAGGCAAATGCCTCCCTCCTGCAGGAGGTCGAGTTATGCTGGGGTGATTTGACACAGGGAGGGCGTGGGAAGCCCACCCCAAAAGACCTACCAGAAAATATGGGCCGAGATAGCAGAGGTGGTCTCATCAATGACCAACGAGGTATGTCAGGGCAATCAATGCCACAAACAATGGAACGACCTTGTGGGATCCACAAGAGTAAGTATTACATTTATTTACATGTAGTTATGCATTTATATAATTTGATTTGTAACAGTCATGAGACTCTGTCAGCAGATGTGAGGTCTTTCACTTTTACAAGGAACGTTTTACTCAAAGCCTGCGGTCACGGTGCACGTCTTTAGGTAAAGAATGATAATTATCATAATAAGCATGATTACATCTGTCGGTTCAGTGTTGTATCAGATCCTGTGACAGTACCTAGCAATGATATCACGCAATGATCTCATGCCATGTCGTCCTGTTACAGAAGAAGCTATCGACGATGAGGTCCATGCAGAGGCGAACTGGTGGGGGACCACCAGTCCCCAGTGACATCACTGAGACGAAGGAGCGGGTGCGAACACTCATGGGGAAGCACACCCGGACAGCCACGGAAGCATCTGCAGACCCTGAAGTGATGCCATGTGAGTAAAGCTTACACCATTGCATGATGTAAAGTCAATAGATGTCACATCCACTCATATCCGAACAATCATATATGATAGATGATTTCTAAAATTGTCCTAGAAATAATGCTGGCCTAATGAAAATCATTGCAATGTAAATGTGTTGATGGTCATGAAATGTGATGTCTGTGATGATTTTGATAGCAGTGGTGCTTTTGTTGTGCATATGCTTTGTGTAGCGCTGGACTCACCTTGTGACCCTAGCACCCCTTTCTCTTCTGATAACCTCATTTGTATTTTGCAGCTCAGCCAGCAGCGCAGCCCCAGGCAAGACCACAGAGGCCAGAAGATGGGGGCGCGGCGCCCGACTCTCCGGACGATCCTACATCTGGTGCTGAGGAGCTCCGATTCTCGCCCGTCAATACACTGGGTCTGTTCTCTACGGATGAGAGCGTCGACTTCAAGGAACCTGCATCACCACGCACCAGAAGCGATTCCACCCCAAGGCCATCTAGTGGTCCTCCGGTCATTCCCACCTCCACTCTGGAGGTACCAACCTCAAGCACCTCGCCACAGGGCACCCCATTTGTCCCCAGGATGGCGCCGACCTCGTGGAGGCCTCATGGACGCGGCAGGTCTGGTCCACGAGTGCCACATGAGAGTGGAGAGATGGTACAGTTGTCCAGGAGGGCTATAGACATTGGTAACCAGCTCATCAAAGCATTGGGGGGAATATCCCGACAGCTGGCCACCATGACTGAGTATATTCTGTGGATGGAGGAGGCCCTGGATGTGATAGCCAGGAACACTGCTGGCACAGACTGCCCAGTGGTCCCAGAGCATGGCACCCCACCCCTAGGTTCCGCACCACCACTGCAAACGACAGATAAGAACAAGGACCAAGATCCTGCTTCTGCATCAGAGAATGTTGCTCCCTCGGCACCCGCCACTCCCGTACCTGTGCAACCACCGAATCTGCCTTCATCCCCCGCAATGAGGCACCGCCTGAGGAGCTCCTCAGCCAGGTGCCGTGGAATGAGTAGGAGAAGGGGTAGAGGTGGGGAGAAGAAGGGGAGTGGGGGGAAAGAAAGTGAGGTGCATGTCTGCAGGTGATGGCTGTGTTATATCTCCATCTGGGTGTCTGCAATTTGTTGTAATGTATGGGGGGAGGGGCCACCCTCCTGCTTTCGTTTGTATTCTGTTTTGCTGGATATGTTGAACATTTGATTGATGTCAATGATGGAAAAAGTAGGGTGTGGGCAGGGGTTGGGTGTTTCTGCCCGTGATACTTATGATTTCAGTAGTGCCTTTCATGTTGGGACATCCCAAAGTGCTTCACAGCTAATGAAGTAATTTTGACACAAAGTCACTGTTGTAATGTAAATTTTCTTCCTCCTACTTCCTCTTCTCCTCTCCTCCCTCTTTCCTCCACTCCTCTACTCAATTCCCCCATCTCCAATTATTGACTATAAACTAATTTGGCCTTAAAACTACCTTTGGTACTGACTCTCCGTGTGCAATGCCATGGTTTGGAAGGCACAGCAGAGAGGGAAAATAGAGAAAAGAGCGAGAAGCAAAGACAGGTAGTGGAGAAGGGCAGTGGAGATAATAATTGGAGCCCCAACCATGCAAACCTAATCAAGGACAATAAGTTGCAGTTATATAGTGTCTTTAACATGGAAAAACATCCCACAGAGCTTCACAGCTTCCGAGCCAGAGAAGTAGGTGTTAGGAGAGATGTCCAAAAGCATGGTCAAATGGGGTAAGTTTTAGGGATAGGCTCAAGGAGAGATAGAGGAGATGGAGAGGTTTAAGAAGGGAATTCCAGAGAGTGGGACTTAAGTTGATGAACAAACAACCACCTGTGGTGGGGCGAAGGGAGGAGAATGCACCAAAAGCCGCAGTCAGAAGAATGCATAAGTCCGGAATCTCAGGAATGGAGAGTTTTGGGAGTGTTGTAGAGCTGAAGGAAATAAGAACGAGCAAGGTCACAGAGATTTAAACACAATGATGAGAATTTTAAATTTGAGGCATAATCGGGCAAAGAGATTCCATAAACTAAATTGGAGTAAACTAAAAGGCAAACGGGGAAGGATATGGTTCCTTCAGTTAGGATTTTTCTTTCTCTAATCCTGTCTTTTAGCTTCTCGTGTTTTTCTTTATAGTATCTTATTTAATGACTTTGGTTTCATTTTAAAAAGTAGTATCCACTTCATAACTTTGGAAGCAAAAACACTCAGGCATCACATTTAAGTTACTGCAAGCTGTGTGATTGGATCAAATAAAAATATTGAAATATTTTTTTTAAAATCCGGTTTTAAAAATACTGTGCTAGGCTTGTAAATGTTATTAAGCCATAAGAAGTGTGAATACTGAGGATGAACATTCCTTTCTGTTTCTTCACATCAATGGAATAATATAATCCAGATTTTTGTTAATTTATTTTTTTTTCTCTTGTTTTATAACAGGATATGATATCTGCGCAATATCATCTTATACCATCTCCAAATAAGCAAAAGAATGGAAACAAAGAGAAAGATGTGGAAAAAGAGAAGGATGTGAAGATGAATTTGCTGATGCTGTAAGAGACCTGAAGATACAGTGGATGGCCAAGTATGTATTTGTTCATTCCAAGATGTGGGTAGGCCAGTGAAGCCGACTGAGAGATTAAACCTCCATAAATTTTAATGCCAAGAGAGCATTCACTATTCTTAACATTTATACTCCATTTAAAATTCAAGCCATTAAAATAAGTCATTTTTCATGGTGAAAGCTGTTTTGAAGAAATAATATTAGTCTCTTAAATCATTTCAGGTGTTTTGAAATTATGAAATGCATGTTTTTAACAATTTGTATGATTATGAATATTGTTCCAGAGTATATCTGTTTCCCTAATGTCCGTTGTAATTTGATTTTCCAATTTATTCTTTATATCCTGGACCTTAGTTGATTTTACTTTCACATATATTCCTAAATTTGTTCCTTTCCTAATTTCCATACATCTTTTAAAAACATTTTATTATTTTTAACCCTTTTATTAAATAGCTCATCTACATATTTAATATGGACCCATGAATATATTTCTCCTTTTCTCACCTCTCTCTGCCTCCCTGGTTTTCTGTGCCGCACACCATCTTCAGCTGGATGAGTAGTAGGAAAGTTGTCAACCCTCTCTCGGGCCTTTGCCAGTGGGATTCTAGCAGTAGATGCACATAAGTGGCCTAGTTTTGATTTTTCCCTCCGATTTACTCTTCCTATTTGTGGAGAAAATGTCTGGGCTTTATTCTGTGTCTCCACATGAAGGCATCGTTGAAATCCTGCCTAAACTATCATGTTGCCCAACCCTGCACCAGTATATTCTGAAAGGCATTTCATTTTGTAAAGTGTCTTTCCCTGCAGGAAGATCTGCCAATCTCGTAACTAGTAATCTGCTTGTAGTGTTAATGTTTTTAAAATTATGGGAGATATCAGCCAATGCTTGTTTTCATTGCTCATCAATTTTCTTTCTTTCACTGGAACATCATATATACTATGTGTTTATCCAAATGTTTGTATATTTCCTTGGCTTGCTTATCTTTTTTATGCTGTTGGAATAAACGGGACCTTTTCAGAATGGCAGGCAGTGACTAGTGGGGTACCGTAATGTTCAGTGCTGGGACCCCAGCTATTTACAATATACATAAATGATTTAGACGAAGGAATTGAATGTAATATCTCCAAGTTTGCAGATGACACTATGCCGGGTGGCAGTGTGAGCTGTGAGGAGGATGCTAAGAGACTGCAGGGTGACTTGGACAGGTTAGATGAGTGGGCAAATGCATGGCAGATGCAGTATAATGTAGATAATTGTGAGGTTATCCACTTTGGTAGCAAAAAACAGGAAGGCAGAATATTATCTGAATGCTGACAGATTAGGAAAAGGGGAGGTGCAACAAGACCTGGGTGTCATGGTACATCAGACATTGAAGGTTGGCATGCAGGTACATCAGGCGGTGAAGAAGGCAAATGGCATGTTGGCCTTCATAGCGAGAGGATTTGAGTTTCAGAGCATAGAGGTCTTACTGCAGTTGTACAGGGTTTGGTGAGGCCACACCTTGAATATTGTGTACAGTTTCGGCCTCCTAATCTGCGGAAGGACATTCTTGCTATTGAGGGAGTACAGCGAAGGTTCACCAGACTGATTCCCGGGATGGCAGGACTGACATATGAAGAAAGGCTGGATCGACTCAGCTTATATTCACTGGAATTTAGAAGAATGAGAGGGGATCTCATAGAAACATATAAAATTCTGATGGGATTGGACAAGTTAGATGCAGGAAGAATGTTCCCGATGTTGGGGAAGTCCAGAACCAGGGGTCACAGTCTAAGGATAACGGGTAAACCATTTAGGACCGAGATGAGGAGAAACTTCTTCACTCAGAGAATTGTGAACCTGTGAAATTCTCTCCCATAGAAAGTTGTTGAGGCAAGTTTGTTAGATATATTCAAAAGGGAGTTAGATGTGGCTAAAGGGATGAAGGGGTGTGGAGAGAAAGCAGGAATGGGGTACTGAAGTTGCATGATCAGCCATGATCATATTGAATGGTGGTGCAGGTTTGAAGGGCCGAATGGTCTACCTGCACCTATTTTCTATGTTTTTATGCTGGTTCCAATTAATTATCTTCATATTTAGACCCATGATATCTGATGGTAAAGCAAGATGGGGAAACCATGGGATGTTAGAAAAAATGTAAAGGACTGTCCTCATCGACTGAATTTTACTAAATCGCTGTGGAGAGTCCTGTTATATTCTTTTTTATATTTATGTTAATGGCTTTAAAAGGTAGATAATGTGGCACTCATTCAGGAAACAGTACATCCAGTTTAATGTTCTTTTATGAAACACTTTTATAACCAGCTTGCCTGCAATCCTTGTGAAATAAACATTTCCAATGGAACTACTGACCCTGTAACTCACGTGTTTACATGATTAGATCTCGGATTCTGAAACTAGAAATCCTTTGAGGTTCTCCTGTTTGATTTTCCTGGCAACTAATATTGGATATAACAGTCAAGATGAAGAAAAATGTCAACATATTTTACACTCAGTATTTTATAATACCTGCCAAAAGGTTAACATCTACTGGCAGAAAAATGATAATGCTAAAATTGAAAAAAAAGGTTTAAATAGATGGATATAAATTTAATACAAGAGGCCAATTATTAGAAATAAATAGATTACAAAGTAAAACCGGAAAATGGGTAAAACCTATAATAGTTAATGTATAAACACATTTTTTGCAGAAGAAAATAGCACACTGGTTTTCTTATTTATATACAGTAGTTGTGTATGTTGTCAACTCATGATTTGCAGGAGGCACATTCTTGGCCTAGTTGTGCATGTTTGTGCACGTCAAGACCGATATAATGTGGTGGGATGCCCTCTTCATATTCCCTGGTTATAATGTTAACCATCCATTGAATTGTTTAACGTGGCTAGATTTAACACTGCTGCTTCCAACCCAAAAGAGATGCACCTGATTCTCAAATGACTTGCTCAGACTAGTCAAATATCATCAGTGTCCATAATTTCAAGTGCCATGAGACATCTTTTAAAACTGTTACATTAAGAGTATTTGTCTTGAGTTCAGTTGCTTTTAATTTGTAAGTTTTATTTTATTAATAATCAGAACCGCACAATACAATTATGACTGCTTAAACAAAGAAGAGAATTCAGGTCTATTTTCAATGTTGAGGCAACAAGCACAAAGGACTTTTTCCTCCTTTAAATCATGCATGGTAACTCCATGACAGCCCTTCCCCCTCAGGTGTATCATAGTCTCCATCAATTCCTTGATCATGAGGAAGTGTCTGTGAATAACTTGATGTCACAATCTGTTTTCCTTCCTTGTAGAGAATCATTCTATATCTACTCAGTGCCACTTCCAGTGCATGTCTAACGAAGCTATTGTGTGAAGATTGTAATTCTTCAATGAACTGCACTGATAGTTTCTAGAAGTCTATTAATTTATGTAGTCTTGTTACTGCAATAAGATTGCATAGAATAATCTTCGAAATTTGTTTTCAGTAAATCCATATCAGAAGGATTTTCTTTTTCTGCAGGTTGGACATGAATGCATTCTATGAAGAATTGAAAGAGTCTTATCCAACCCATCTTCCTCTGTATGTTGCACGACTGCATTAATTGGACATTGAAAAGGTAAGATTCCTCTGAAAGTTTATCAATGTACATGTAGGATCATAGAATGGTTACAGCAAAGTGGAAGGCCATTCGGCCCATCGAGCCCATGCCGGCTCACTGCAAGAGCACTTCAGCTAGTTCCATTCCCCTGTCCTTTCCCTGTAGCCCTGCAATTCTTTTCCTTCAGGTACTTATCCAATTCCCTTTTGAGAACCATGATTGAATCTGCCTTCAGCACCCTTTCAGGCAGTGCATTCCAGAACTTAAACACTCGCTGCGTAAAACATTTTTTCCTCATGTCGCTTTTGGTTCTTTTGCCAATCTCCTTAAATCTGTGTCCTTTGGATCTCGACCTTTCTGCCAATGGGAGCAGTTTCCCTCTACTCTCTCTAGACCAATCATGATTTTGAACACCTCTATCAAATCTCCTCTCAACCTTCTCTGCTCTAAGGAGAACAACCCCAGCTTCTCTAGTCTATCCACGTAACTGAAGTCCCTCATCCCTGGAAGCATTCTCGTAAATCTTTTCTGCACCCTCTCTAAGGCCTTCACATCCTGTCTAAAGTGCGGTGCCCGGAATTAAACAGAGCTCTGGAGTGATGTGAGGCAGCTCATTGTGGCAGGAGTTAGTTGTGTGCAATGGCAACTGTGCAGTGTGAATCACACTCCTGTTAGATTTTAATATTACAGCTTGTAAAAAAAAAAAAATCTTTTCACCAGGACTCCTGTCAACTTTAATGAATTTGCTGTATTATATCTCAGTGCAGCCAATACCCTGCTGATCTCACTCCAGCATGCTTTCCCAAAAACAATTGGCCAGTGATTCTATATTGAAAGAATAACTCAAGATGGTGGCGGGGGGAAGTGGGGGGCGGTAGAGCTCACTGAAAGTATGGATCCACTGAATGCTATTAAATGGATCGAAATGGCTGTAGAAACTTGAGCACAGAAGTCGAGGACAACACTTCAGTGCAGCGCAGGAGGAGCACTGCACCGTCGGAGACGCCGTCCCCCAGCCGAGACACCAAACTCAGGCCCCGTCCGTCCTCCCAGATGGACGCAAAAGATCCCAAGGCACCACCTCAAAGAAGAGCAAGGGAGATATCTCCGGTGACCTGGCCAACATCTATCACTCTTACGACATCACTGAAGCACACACACTCAAGATGGCTTCAATCTGGACTTGTTTTATTGTAAACATCAGCAGTTGCATTACCACAGTTGCCCATTAGGTGGAGCAGTAGTCTACTAGGTGGAGCTGTGTTACACGAGTGACAAGACTCTCCTTAAGTAATAAAATAAACTTCATTTTGTATCAAAATGGTAGAGTTTATAATATAGCTCAAAATGGTGCGGTACATGGTAGAATAACAAACTCCATATCACTTTATTAATCATGAGTTAATTGGAACCAGACAACTTTATTGTATTTGACACTGTTATATTTTGTGTTTTATGCTACACGTTCTACTTGGATTCAGTATCATCAATTGTTCACATAATCACATCTTGTAGCTCCTAAAAACAATGCATTTTTAACTGCCCAGTACCTAGATAAAAGATAACGTTCCAGAAATTCATGCCACAAAAGTTGTCGGTGTCATCTTGGGTGGGTGTAAAATCCGCCAAAATGGTGGCATTGACAGGACCGAAAAATTGGTGCTGGGGACTAACTAACATTAGCTCAGTGCTAAACTTAATGCAATGCTGTCCTGGTGGCGTTCGTCCCGGCAGGAGGCCCTAATGTACCATGGCCACAGCTGAATTCAAGCTGAATTGCCTTCCACACTTAAATAAAATGAGAAAATTGCTAACACAAATGGCTCAGCAAGCCAGGTAAGGGGCACCCAAGGTCTTGTGTGCAACACTCCAGCTTTGTGCAGGGGGTCAACACTGCCAAGACAGGCCCTCTAGCCACAGGGGCCAGGAGACACTCCAGAAAAAACAATGTGGGACCACATCACCGAGGCCATCACTGCCAGCAGTGTCGCCCCCATTACCTGGCTCCAGTGCCCAAAGAAACTTAATTACTTCAGATCAGGTATCAAGGTCAGTGAATACATCGTCAAAAGCCCTCTCCTCACAACTGCACCACTAGCCTCATACATTGATCAATGCATGACTTCCCCCAAATCACTCACCTATCAACAATATGTTCCAATCACAAGACACGTCTCTACTAGCTTCACCTCAGGAGATGTTGCTAGCCATTCTTGGCAGGGGCATGGATGAGCCCTTGGCCAGCGATGGAGTTGAAAGGACTGAAGAAGCTGGTATCTGTAATGTCTGTAAGCTTGTAATGTTTGTAGCTCCACACTGTGGATGTGGACGTATTGTGTACTGCAGAGTTAATAATAAACAGAACCAGGCAGATTCCAAAGTCTTCCGAGAGAGCTGCCTGCTTGTGCTCTGTGAATATATCACATTTGGCGATGAGATGGGATTTTTCGGATGATTTAAAGCTTGAATTTTGTTGGGGAAGGATTCAGCCAGCCGACAGAGGGACTTTGGAAGTTTCTGTCTTTGGAAAAAAGCTACAAAATCCGAGGTAAAATACAGCACACGGTGTGAACAGCTAGAGATTAAAATGGCAGGTGTAATCGGACATTTGGGGGAACATGGACATGACCGGGAACGTTTTAAAGCGCATGTAGATCGGCTAGAAATGTATTTCACTGCAAATAACATAATCGAAGTTCCAGACAATGCAGTCCGGGCTGTGTTGGAATGCAAGAAAGCAATCTTATTATTGGAGGCGGGTCTGGCATTGTACGAAACCCTTGTAAATCTGCTTGTGCCTGACAAGCCAAATGACACAACATTTAGAGATTTTAACGAAGGTGGAGCAGCATTATAACCCCAAACCATTAGAAATTGCTGAAAGCTATCATTTCGGGATTCGGAATCAAAAGGCTGATGAAGGTATCAGCGATTACATCATAGCATTAAAAAAGCTATTGATGCACTGTAATTTTGGAAACTTTCAAAACCGAGCATTACAGGATCATTTTGTTTGTGGGGTGAAAAATGATGCGATCAGAAGGAAGTTATTGACGACGGATGACTTGACTTTTGAGATTGCTTGTCAGACAGTGAGGTCGGTGGGCATGGCTGAACAATATTCCCGAGAATTAAATAATAATTACGGTCGTCAGTCAACCGAGTTAAATCACCTGCAGGTTCAAAGTAAAAGATGGTGCCGGCCCAAAGTCTCAGAAACCGGAAATTCTAACAGAGCATCGAAGTTGTGCTGTAGGTGCCTGGGACAACACATTGCTTAAAGTTGTCCATACGTGAAGGCAGTGTTTCTTCTGCAGGAAGACTGGGCATCTTGCAAAGGCATGCCGACTGAAGGGTAAACCAGCTTTCAAAGCTATGAGTCCAGAGTTCAAAGCTATGAATAGAAATCCCAAGAGACTACATAGCATGGAAGAACAACAACAGGACGAGATGTTATAGTTACACGTCATCAGGAGCACGAGGTTAACGGACAGCGATTCGGAAAGCATCAAAATCCACATTGATGGTGCAGGATTCAAGATACCAATGGAAATTGACACGGGTATATCCGTGAGTGTAGTACCGGAGTCGTGGTACCTTGACAGATTGCATGATTTCCAACTTGAGAAGTTCAAGATAGAGCTGCGAGGCTACTCGGGAGAGAAAATTCCTGTGGTAGGTCATATCACCGTACTGGTGAAATACAAAGATCAATTTCAGAACTTGCCTCTAATAGTAGTGAAAGGAGACAAGTCTGCCTTACTAGGAAGAAATTGGTTGAGCTCACTAAAGCTAGAATGGAGTAAGATTTTCTGTGTGGAAACGAGATTTTCATCAATGGATGAGGTTATCAAGAAGTATCCGAAGGTGTTCTGCGAAACGGGTAGTCCGATCCAAGGCTTCAAGGCGAGTGTCAGGGTACAGAAGAATGCTAGATCGGCTTACTACAAGCCACGTTCCGTACCATATGCACTCAAGGAGAAAGTTGAGCAAGAACTCAAAAGACAGAGACTGAGAACATTATTTGTAAGATAGCTCGATGTAATTGGGCTACACCCATTGTTGTTGTACCTAAGTCCGATGGTAAGGTAAGATTGTGTGGTGATTATAAAGTAACCGTAAACCAGGTTCTAGAGGGTAATGTCGCCAATACATTGCCGAATATAGAAGATTTGTTCACAACACTGACAGGTGGTCAGATCTTCTCAAAACTGGATCTTACGAATGCCTACTTACAGCTTGAACTAAATGCGGAGTCCAAGTCATGTTTGACTATAAATACTCATCTAGGACTATATCAATTTAATAGGCTACTGTTTGGAATGTCTTCCGCCCCTGCCATATACCAAGGGGTGATGAACCAGATTTTGCAAGGTATTGAAGGGGTAGTATGTTATTTGGATGACATACTAATTTCAGCACCAAATAGCCAAATTCATAATAACATATTGAATTAAGTCCTCAAATGGCTAGAGAAGCACAGAGTACGAGTGTCTGCTCATAAGTGTGAGTTATTTAAAAACTCAGTGCAGTACTTAGGGTACAGAGTAGACAAAGATGGTTTACATCCGACCAAGGAAAAACTGGATGCAATCAGAAATGCACCCACTCCCAGGAATGTCACGGAACTTGGTTCATTCTTGGGTCTTTTGAACTATTATGGGAAGTTCCTACCAAATTTGGCTACAGTATTACATCCATTGAATGAACTTCTGAAAAAACAGGTCCATTGGAAGTGGTCAAAAGAATGCGATACAGCATTCAAGGAGTGTAAAAGCAAATTGGTAGAGAGCACCATGTTAGTTCACTATGACATATCTAAGGAGTTTAAGCTAGCATGTGATGCCTCACCATGTGGAGTTGGGGCAGTGATCTGTCATATATCACATAGTGGGGAGGAGAGACCAATTGCTTTTGCTTCACGCACGCTCAGTGCCAGTGAGAGTAATTATGCGCAAATTGAAAGGGAAGCTTTGGCATTAATTTTTGGGGTCAAGAAGTTTCACAAATACTTGTATGGTCGTAAGTTTACCATCGTTATGGACCATAAGCCCCTAACAGCAATCCTCCATCCAAAGTCCTCAGTTCCAACATTAGTTGCAGCCCGAATGCAGAGATGGGCTTTGATTTTGCCAGCAGATACATATGATATTGAATACAGACAATCACAGTAACGCTGATGCAATGTCTAGATTGCCTTCCCCATCACAAATTACACCCAATAGGGAAGAAGTGTTTTATTTTTCATACATTGATGAACTGCCAGTCACAGCTGAAGAGATTGGTAGAGCAACCAAATGTGACCCAGTGATGTCAAAGGTGTATGAATATATTGCAAATGGATGGCCAAACCAGGTGACAGACAAAGATACACATCCATTCGTCATTGGTAGGAATGAATTATCAGTCGATAAAGATTGTATCATGTGGGGTGCAAGAGTGGTTATACCAAATAAATTCAGGTCGAAATTATTCGGAGACCTCCATGACCAGCACCTGGGAATGTGCTTGACCAAGAGTTTTGCACGCACTTATTTATGGTGGCCAGGTCTTGATAAAGATATAGAGTACATCATGAGTCAGTGTATGACATGTCAATCGGTAAGCAAGCAACCACCACCAGTACCATTACAGCCATGGAAATGGCCTCCCAGGATGTGGCAAAGGCTACATATTGATTTTGCTGAGTTAGAAGGACAACAATTGTTCATTGTGATTGATAGCCATTCGAAGTGGGTTGAGGTGTTTCCAATGTGGAAAATAACAAGTAAAACATTGGACATTTTACGAAAATTATTTTCTTCATTTGGCCTCCCTGAAGAGATTGTTTCGGATAATGGACCACAATTTAGTTCAGAAGAATTCGCACAATTCACGAGCAAAAATGGTGCAAAACATACCAAGGTTCCATCACACCAGCCTGCTTCGAATAGTGCAGCAGAGCACACTGTACAAATTGTAAAACGTGCCCTCATAAAACAAATGTTAGATCCAAATCCAAGGAAACAATAGTTGTCATTGGATCACAAAATGGCAAATTTTTTGATTACATATCGAAATACTCCTTATACAACTACTGGTAGAACACCAGCAGAGTTGTTTCTCAAACGATAGCCACGAACCAGATTCTCATTGTTAAAGCCAAATTTGGCACAGTCCGTAGAAGAGACACAATTAAGACAGAAAGAGAATCAGGATAGAGGTAGAGTAAAAGAGAGAAGTGTGAAATTAAACCAGAAGGTGAGAGTGAAGAACCATCACCATAAATGGGTAAAGTGGTTACTGGGAAGAGTGGTGAAGATATGTGGTCCTCGCACATATTTGATAAAGATGTTTGATAATGGACAGGTTAGGTTTGTTCATATTGATCATATTTTACCTACAGACATGGAAGGAGTTGAAGGTGGGAATGATTCAATTATTTCTGACTCATCAGATAGTTATGATACACCAGTAGCAAATCCTAAATCCAATGTACTGGAAACAAATCTAGGAGAGAAGCGGAATGAAAGTCTGAGTCCGAGTCAGGAAAACAAAGAGCCTGAAGTTCGAGTGAGTTCAAATGAAAATCAAGAAAATTCCGTGGAGGAAAACCTTCCTCAGGATGTGTCTCGAATGAGTTTAGATTCAACACCATGTTTGGAAGGTTCTGTTCGAGAGCGAAGGTATCCTCTTCGAAACAGAAAACAAGTGGTAAAGTTAAATTTGTAAATATGGAAAAAAAATAAACTTTATATCGTGTGTTATGTATAAACATGAAAGTTATGTATGATGTTTGTTATAATAACTTCTTCATTAAGGAGGGAGAAGTGTAATATCTGTAAGCTTGTAATGTTTGTAGCTCCACACTGTGGATGTGGATGTATTGTGTACTGCAACTGCAGAGTTAATAATAAACAGAACCAGGCAGATTCTCGAGGCTTCCGAGAGAGCTGCCTGCCATGTAGGAAGCTGTGTGTGCTTGTGCTCTGTGAATATATCACAGTATCGTCATATGTTATCCTCCTTCTCGTATGCACCTCTTGCTTTCCTGCCTTCCCCTCACCACAATTCCACCCTTGTGCCTTCCTCAGTTCACACACCCAAGAAATGCAATCCAATGAAGAGAAGCATCATCACTCAATTTCACACTCCCAATCACCAGCTCCTCAAGGCCAATCAGCAAGGCCATTTGTAGTGTCCCCCACTGAAAGTCAACAGCCTTCCACCAGCCAGGCTGCAGGAACTGGGGTAGCACTGTGTGACGTCACAGTAGGATAGGCAAAGGCACACACAAAACAGTCACTAAGGGAATGTAAAAGGGTGATGAGTTGATTTCTTGATGGTATAGCGGATTGATAGATGCATAAAGTTGGATTGGAAAGCTTGCTTTGCGGTGGCTTTTATTTCAGCATTATGGCCAAGAGGACGCTGTGATGGTCAGTAACAGAGGGAAAGTATGGTGTGGGACAAATGTTAAAACGGGAATTGGGGTTGTGGTCACTGGCACCGCAGGCAGATGATTCGAACTCTGATAACTTGGCCAAAAAAGTGCTGTCTGGGTTGAATCCTGACTTCTGCTTCTTCCCTTTCGGTGTCTTTCTCTTCCCTCAGTGAGCAGTTGCTGTAAATCTGAAATGAAAGCATAAAATGCTGGAAACATTCAGCAGATCAGGCAACATCTCAACCTGAGATTTGAACCTGTTCCTCTCCCCACGGATGTTGCCTGACCTGCTGAGTATTTCCAGCATTCTCCGTCATCTCAGAGGCCTTCCTTTACCATCTGAGGCCTTGCAAGCAACCAACAGCACCCCCTGCACTCTTTAAAAAGTTTTGAGGCCAACGAGTCCTATGAATAGCAATCAGTATGAAACCGTGTATTTATGATCACGTACAAATTTTGCCATTCTTCACAATATGCATACATATTGATATTCGTTTTTTAACTGATACACTGTGCATGGAGTCAAAGTAACCCAATTTCCTGCTGGTAACAATGAAACTGCTCAGCTGGGTTTCAGAAACCTCAGGTAAACTCCACTCAGAAGCTTCTGGCCTCAGGAGTTCTCAATCAAGGATGAAAGCCAATCACTGACTATGCACCCTTCTCAAAGATTTTTGGTCATGCTTTTCCGTCAACATTTCCCATTCAATTTTGTCATGTCAACGGTCACAATTTGGTTTCAGACTCTGGCCAGTAGCTAGCTCAAGAAAATCTCTGAATTCCATTAGCGTATTGTATGGAAAACATAGAAACAAAGAAAATAGGTGCAGGAGTAGGCCATTCGGTCCTTCGAGCCTGCACTGCCATTCAATAAGATCGTGGCTGATCATGCAACTTCAGTTCCCCATTCCTGCTTTCTCTCCATATCCCTTGATCACTTTAGCCATAAGGGTCATATCTAACTTCCTTTTGAATATATCCAATGAACTGGCATCAACAACTCTCTGCGGCAGGGAATTCCACAGGTTAACAACTCTCTTGAGTGAAGAAGTTTCTCCTCATCTCTGTCCTAAATGGCCTACCCCTTATCCTAAGACTATGTCCCCTGGTTTTGGACTTCCCCAACATCGGGAATATTCTTCCCGCATCTAACCTGTCCAGTCCCGTCAGAATCTTACACGTTTCTATGAGATCCCCTCTCATCCCTTTAAACTCCAGTGAATAAAGACCCAGTTGATCCAGTCTCTCCTCATAGGACAGTCCAGCCATCCCTGGAATCAGTCTGGTGAACCTTCGCTGCACTCCCTCAATAGCAAGAACGTCCTTCCTCAGATTAGGAGACCAAAACTGAACACAATATTCCAGGTGAGGCCTCACTAAGGCCCTGTACAACTGCAGTTAGACATCCCTGCTCCTATACTCAAATCCCCTAGCTATGAAGGCCAACATACCATTTGCCTTCGTCACTGCCTGCTGTACCTGCATGCCAACTTTCAATGACTGATGAACCATGAAACCCAGGTCTCGTTGCACCTCCCCTTTTCCTAATCTTCCGCCATTCAGATAATATTCTGCCTTCCTGTTTTTGCCACCAAAGTGGATAACCTCATATTTATCCACATTATACTGCATCTGCCATGAATTTGCCCACTCACCTAAGCTGTCTAAGTCACCCTGCAGCCTCTTAGCATCCTCCTCACAGCTCACACTGCCACCCAGTTTAGTGTCATCTGCAAACTTGGAGATATTACACTCAATTCCTTCATCTAAATGTTAATGTATATTGTAAAGAGCTGGGGTCCCAGCACTGAGCCCTGTGGCACTCCACTAGTCACTGCCTGCCATTCTAAAAAGGACCTGTTTATCCTGACTCTCTGCTTCCTGTCTGCCAACCAGTTCTCTATCCACGTCAGTACATTACCCCCAATACCATGTGCTTTGATTTTGCACACCAATCTCTTTTGCGGGACCTTGTCAAAAGCCTTTTGAAAGTCCAAATGCACCACAGCCACTGGTTCTCCCTTGTCCATTGAACAATTCTATTCAAGTTACTGTAGGCAATATACTAATATATATAAAATAATTATTGATCAGGGTTATAATTGTTTCTTCCTATAGGCAGTTGAGCTGTGCCATTTTCTGGAAAACAACTGGAAGGAATTCAACCTTGATGACAAAAATGTAATAGAACTAGGAGCTGGAACAGGATTGTTGTCTATTCTGGCTAGCTTACTCGGTTAGTATTATGAAACATGAACTTATTTTTTTTTATATTATTCTTCCTATTTTAATCTTCACAATTTCAATTTTCATTAACCTCATGCCATTAATGTAGAAAAGCATCCCAAGATGCTTCCTGGAAGCATAAAGAAAAAATGAACACCAAACCAAAGAAGCAGGAGCAACCAAAAGCTTGGCCAAAAGGACTTTTTCAGAAGGATCTTGAAGGAGGAGGGTGGAGAGGCAGAGGGGTCAAGGGAAGGAATTAAGAGCGGGGGCCTAGGCAGCTTAAGGCATGACTGCCATGGAGGGTGGGGGGGGGGAGGGAAGGAGTGGGCAACAGCCTAAAATCAGAGGAACAGAGAGTGTCCTCCTCACTCATTGCTGACGATACAAAGATGGGAGGAAAAGCAAAGTTGGCTACGTTACACTCAGTCCCTTCTTCCAAGTCATTAATATAGATTGTAAATAGTTGGGGTCCCAGCACTGATCCCTGCCACACCCCACTAGTTACTGGTTGCCAACCAGAGAATGAACCATTTATCCCAACTCTCTGATCTTTGTTATTTTGCCAATCCTTTATCCGTGCTAATATATTACCCCCAACCCCATGAACTTTTATCTTGTGCAGTAACCTTTTATGTGGCACCTTGTCAAATGTCTTTTGGAAGTCCAAATACACCATATCCACTGGTTCCCCTTTATCTACCCTGTTCGTTACATCCTCAAAGAACTCTAGCAAATTTGTCTAACGTGACTTCCCCTTCATAAATCCATGCTGACACTGCCTGACTGAATTTTGCTTTTCCAAAAGTCCTGCTCCTGCTTCTTTAATAATGGACTCCAACATTTTCCCAACCACAGATGTTAGGCTAATTGGTTTATAGTTTCCTGCTTTTTGTCTGTATTCTTTTTTAAATAGGGGCATTACATTTGCAGTTTTCCAATCTGCTGGGACCTCCCCAGAATCCAGGGAATTTGTTAAATTACAACCAAATGCATCCACAATCCCTGCCGCTACTTCTCTTCTTTTAAGACCTAGGATGCAAGCCATCAGGTCCAGGGGATTTATCTGCCTTTAGTCCCATTATCTTACCACCACCTTTGTGATTATGATTGTGTTTGAACATTTTTTTAAATTTAAAAAGGAGATTCTTCACTGACAGGTTGTTAAAAAGTGTAATAATGTTGCTGAGAAGTGGGAGGCAAGGCAGGAGTCTGGCCTCATAACCTTCTATTTGGGACTGATGATCCACAGTATGCACCAAGTCCCGTTTACCCACTACCCCTGTGCTCAGTGATCTAAATTGGCTCCCAGTCGTGCAACAACTTAATTCTGGCCTCTTGCGCATCCCCTATTTTCATCGCTCAACGATTGGCAGCCGTGTCTTCAGCTGCCAAGGTCCTAAACTCTTTCATTCCCTCGCTAAACCTCGCCACCTCACCTCTCTCTCCTTTAAGACGCTATTTAAAATTCATCTCTTTGGCCAGGCATTTAGTCATCAGTTCTAATATGTTCTTATGTGGCTTGGTATCAAATTTGGGACATTTTACTATGTTAAAGGCATTGTATAAATGCAAGTTGTTGTTCGTGAGGGTTATCCATATGTCTGCATATTTCAATGTTGTTGTAATTGACACTGATAACAGACATAGGCCCAGATATTAACAGGGATGGGTTACATAGGCCGGCAGGGGATGGGGGTGTTTCGGATGCAAAACCAGTATGTTTTTGACAGGTTCCCCGCCCGGATCAGTCTGATTGACAGGCTTAGCTTCCAATTGGGCAGGGAGGACCATGACCTGGGGGTCTTTGTCTGGGAGGGGTCCGATGGGGAAGGGGGGAAAGCTTGCGGAGCCGAATAAGCACTCCTGCACCTCCTGGCTCACAAGCAGTGCTGTACAGGCACTTATCTTCTCTTTGAAGCTGTCCCCACCTCCCTTCAGCTATTGGGTTTTTCGAGGTCTAGGTGAAATCAGGCATGTGCTTATTTGTACCAGCAAAATGCTCTGATTGTCTCTGATAGGCTCTCTATGATAACATGACCTGATTGCTGATTGGACCACTTGGAGAAAAAGGCACATCTCGAAGTTTCTCTGGAATGCGTAATTAGAATCACCTAGCCCAAGTTCTGAGTGACTTTGCAAATTGTACTTTGAGCCATTCTGACTTCCAACCACAGACAGGATAGAGCTCTCCTATCCCAGCTCAAGTTCCTGACCACCTCCCCATCCCAAGTTACTGCCTTATCCCGACCAAAGTTCCTGCCCCAACACAGTGCGAGTTCCCAACCTTACGACCCCCCGCCCCCCCCACATCATCATAGATGAGGCATTGTGTGGGGGTCACGGATTGTTAACAGGTTTATTGGGTATGAAGTGCATATAGAGTGTCATGACTTCTGTATTTCATCCCTTGTCACACACGCACCGAGCTTTCTGAGAACTCGGGTATGGGTGTAAAGGGGGTGGGGTTGGAAGAATGTGATCTGTCGCTGTCTTCCCTTCGATCCCCCCCAGTTTCTCTCTCCCTCAACCCCCAGTCACACTCTATCTCTCCCCCCAACCCCCCGGTTTCTCTCTATCTCTCTCCCCCAACCCCACCGCCCCCCCACCCCGGTCTCTCTCTATCTCTCCCCACCCCTCACCCGGTCTCTCTCTATCTCCCTGCCACCCCCAACCGGTCTCTCTCTATCTCCCCCCCAATCTCTCTCTATCTCCCTCCCCCACTCTCTCTCTATCTCCCTCCACCCACTCTCTCTCTCTCCCCTTTCCCCACCCCCCGTCTCTCTCTCTCCTTCCCCCATCCCCCCAATCTCTTTCTCCTGCCCCCACGCCAGTCTCTCTCTCTCCCACTCCTCCTCCCCCCGCCCTCAGTCTCCACTCTCCTCCCACCCTCCCCCTGGTCTCTCTCTCCTCCTCCACCTCCCCCCGGTCTCTCTCTCCTCCCCCCCCTCCACTCGGTCTCTCTCTCCTCCCACCACCCCACGGTCTCTCTCTCCTCCCCTCCCTGCCCCCCAGTCTCTCTCTCCTCCCCTGCCCCCCAGTCTCTCTCTCTCCCACTCCTCCTCCCCCCGCCCCCAGTCTCCACTCTCCTCCCACCCTCCCCCTGGTCTCTCTCTCCGCCTCCACCTCCCCCCAGTCTCTCTCTCCTCCCCTCCCTCCCCACGGTCTCTCTCTCCTCCCCCCCCTCCAGTCGGTCTCTCTCTCCTCCCACCCCCTCCCGGTCTCTCCCTCCTCCCCCCCACTCCCCCCGGTCTCTCTCTCCTCCCCTCCCACCCCCGGTCTCTCTCTCCGCCCCCCCCACCCCCGGTCTCTCTCTCCTCCCCCCCCTCTCCCCTGGTCTCTCTCTCCTCCCCCCCCTCCCCCGGTCTCTCTCTCCTCCCTCCCCCTTCCTCTGGTCTCCCTCACCTCCCCCCGCCTCCCCCTGGTCTCTCGCCCCTCCCCCACTCTCTCTCACACACCCTTTCTGCACCCGCCCCCCCCCCGCCGTCAGTCTCTCTCTCTCTCTTCGCCACACCCCGCCAACACCCCCAGTTTCTCTCACTCTCTCTCCCCCCTCCCCCTCCCCCAGTCACTCTCACACACTCTTTTCGTCCCCCCCCCCGCCGCAGTTGGTCTTTCTCTTTCCCTCCCCAACCCCCCCAGTTGGTCTTTCTCTTTCCCTCCCCAACCCCCCCAGTTGGCCTTTCTCTTTCCCTCCCCAATCCTCCCAGTTGGTCTTTCTCTTTCCCTCCCCAACCCCCCCAGTTGGTCTTTCTCTTTCCCTCCCCAACCCCCCCAGTTGGTCTTTCTCTTTCCCTCCCCAACCCCCCCAGTTGGTCTTTCTCTTTCCCTCCAACCCCCCCAGTTGGTCTTTCTCTTTCCCTCCCCAACCCCCCCAGTTGGTCTTTCTCACTTTCCCTTCCCAACCCCCCCAGTTGGTCTTTCTCTTTCCCTCCCCAACCCCCCAGTTTCTCTATCTCTCAGCCTCTCCCTGCCCACCCCCCAGTCTCTATCTCGTTCTCCTCCTCCCCCACCCAGTGTGTCTCTCCCCCACCCGGTGTCTCTCTCCCCCCCCCACCAGTTTCTCTCTCTCCACCCCCCCACCAGTTTCTCTCTCCCCACTCCCCCAGTTTCTCTCTCTCCCCCCCGACCAGTTTCTCTCCCCCCACCACCCCCACCAGTTTCTCTCTCCCCCCACCCCACCAGTTTCTCTCTCCCCCCCACCAGTTTCTCTCTCTCTCTCTCCCCAACCCCCCAGTTTCTCTCTCCCCCCGACCAGTTTCCCTCTCTCCCCCCCACCAATTTCTCTCTCCCCCCACCCCACCAGTTTCTCTCTCCCCCCCACCAGTTTCTCTCTCTCTCTCCCCATCGCCCCAGTTTCTCTCTCCCCCCCCACCACCAGTTTCTCTCTCTCCCCCCACCAGTTTCTCTCTCCCCCCACCCCACCAGTTTCTCTCTCCCCCCCCATCAGTTTCTCACTCTCTCTCTCCCCAACCCCCCAGTATCTCTCTCCACCCCCCACCAGTTTCTCTCTCTCCTCCCCCCCACCAGTTTCTCTCTCCCCACTCCCCCAGTTTCTCTCTCTCCCACCCCACCAGTTTCTCTCCCCCCCACCACCCCCACCAGTTTCTCTCTCCCCCCACCCCACCAGTTTCTCTCTTCCCCCCCCCACCAGTTTCTCTTTCTCTCTCTCTCTCCCCAACCCCCCAGCAGTTTCTCTCTCTCCCCCCCACCAGTTTCTCTCTCCCCCCACCCCACCCCACCCCACCAGTTTCTCTCTCTCTCTCTCTCCCCAACCCCCCAGTTTCTCTCTCCCCCCCCCCCACCAGTTTCTCTCTCTCCCCCCACCAGTTTCTCTCTCCCCCCACCCCACCAGTTTCTCTCTCCCCCCCCCACCAGTTTCTCTCTCTCTCTCTCTCCCCAACCCCCCAGTTTCTCTCTCCCCCCCCCACCAGTTTCTCTCTCTCCCCCCACGAGTTTCTCTCTCCCCCCACCCCACCAGTTTCTCTCTCCCCCCCATCAGTGTCTCGCTCTCTCTCTCCCCAACCCCCCAGTTTCTCTCTCCCCCCCCCACCAGTTTCTCTCTCTCCCTCCCACCAGTTTCTCTCTCCCCCCACCCCACCAGTTTCTCTCTCTCCCCCCACCCCACCAGTTTCTCTCTCCCCTCACCACCAGTTTCCCGCTCTTCCCCCCCCCCACCAGTTTCTCTCTCCCCCCCCCCCACACCAGTTTCTCTCTGTCCCACCCGCCACCAGTTTCTCTCTTCCCCCCCCCCGTCCACCCCACACCAGTTTCTCTCTTCCCCCCCCACCACCAGTTTCTCTCTCTCCCCCCCACCAGTTTCTCTCTCTCCCCCCCCACCACCAGGTTCTCTCTCCCCCCCCCCGTCCGCCCCACACCAGTTTCTCTCTTCCCCCCCCCACCACCAGTTTCTCTCTCTCCCCCCCACCAGTTTCTCTCTCTCCCCCCCCACCACCAGTTTCTCTCTCTCCCTCCACCACCAGTTTCTCTCTCCCCCCCCCACCAGTTTCTCTCTCTCCCCCCCACCAGTTTCTCTCTCTCCCCCCCCACCACCAGTTTCTCTCTCTCCCTCCACCACCAGTTTCTCTCTCCCCCCCCCATCCGCCCCACACCAGTTTCTCTCTTCCCCCCCCCACCACCAGTTTCTCTCTCTCCCCCCCACCAGTTTCTCTCTCTCCCCCCCCACCACCAGTTTCTCTCTCTCCCTCCACCACCAGTTTCTCTCTCCCCCCACCACCAGTTTCTCTCTCTCCCCCCCCCACCACCAGTTTCTCTCTCTCCCCCCCCCCCACCACCAGTTTCTCTCTCTCCCCCCCCCCCCCACCAGTTTCTCTCTCGTCCCCCCACCAGTTTCTCTCTCTCTCTCCTCCCACCCGTTTCTCTCTCACCCTCTCACCACCCCCTCTCTCTCTCTCTCTCCCCCCCCACCCCAGTCACTCTCTCTCCCCCCCCCGCACCACCCCAGTCTCTCTCTCTCTCTCTCTCCTCCCCCCGTTTCTCTCTCACCCTCTCCCCACCCTCACTCTCTCTCTCTCTCTTCCTCCCGCCCAGCCCCACTACACCCCGATGTCTCCCACCTCCGCTGTTTTCTGTCCCAGAGGCGACAAAAATGTGGCACAGATCCAGCGCCAGTGAACTCCCCGCGGCACTGAGCCCAACTCCCGGTGTGGGGTTGGAGGAGTGAATCATTATCAGTGGGGCGGGGGGCGGGGGGGGGGCGGTGTTGAATGTGTGTTGGGAACTCTCTTCAGTGGAGGAGAAGCTCAAAAATCTGCTTAGCATGGAGGGTGATAATCAATGTTCTCGTTAAGCTGCATTGGAAGTTCTGTGCAGGCCAGTTGCAGGCTTCACAATGGGAAAAAACGCACAATCGCTGTATTTTGAATGGGCCGCGCACCCAAAAAAAATTAAAGTGAACATTGGTGGTAATGGGTTATTTTAGGAGGAGCAAATTAACTTCCAGCAGGAGAGGGCTTCTCATCAAGATTGGGGGTGGAGGGTGGGCAGGGGAAAAGAGATCGGCCATTAAATCATTGAAATAGGGGAGATTCATGTGGTGAGTTTTGCAGTCGGAATGTAATAATTCATTCATTCATTCTGTGAAAACCAATCAGCGAAGAAGTGAAATTACAGAAATAAATCCATGCTATTATGTGATTCTCATTGGGGCCTTTTAAATGTGGGGCTAGTATTGACAGCTATGTGCTTCCGTTTTCCACATTGGTGCCACTATATTTCAAATTGTGAGAGTAAAATGGCGACAAACTATCCTGTCTAAACAAATTTACAAATAGTATCTGACCATATTAAACAGCTTGTCAAGTACTTTGATAAGCAGGCTGGCATGGTTAGCTATCACACTTCCACTTTCAACTAATGCTCATAATATGTGCCAGTTCTTAATACCTTGAGAGGGTAGAGACATCACTTCAATCTATCAAGTGACATTATGGGGGTATCTTAGTTAATGGGTCACATAGTGTGACACTCACAATACTACTACCGTTTTGAACATATAACAAATAATCTTTACGATCTCGATAGGTCTTCGATTTATCAGATTTTAATTACATAGTTAGTTATTGTGTCCATGTGGTTACTGTTCCTCAGCAGTAATCCTATTTTGTTACCCATAGCACTTCTACATAATTCCTACTAGGTTTTCTATCAGTGCAACTCTTGTGTAAAATGTTAAAAAATAAAGTTTAAAAATGAAGAGGCAGCGAAGACCAGTAGAAAGAGCACTAATTGTAATTGTGTTATAAATGATGTCCCAAATTCTGTTCAATTAAATAAATACTCTTGTTCAGGCAGTTGATTTTGGTCACTATTGGCCATGACGCAGTCATATATCATTTACATAACTGTAGCCGAGTTGCACTTTATACTTGAACTTTAGAGTGATCAAATAATAATGCATGAGCACAGCATGAAACGTAGAATGATTGTGTTTAGGAAACATGGGCTAGATTTTGGGTCTTCTGCCACCCCTGTTAACGCCCCAGAGGGGTGGCAGTAAGCATTTCCAGGCGGGCGGCCAGCTTACAGCACCCTGCCAGGACATTCCGCGCCAGTTTGGAGGGGGCGTGGAGCATTACCGCCCGGAAGTGGCGAGCTGGTGTGCAACGCCTCTGGTTGCGGCACCAGCTCGATTTTTTTGTTACCGTACGACTTGTGGCGCTGCGCTCCATGGCGCGTCCTGCTGGGAACGCCTGTGGCGGCTGCAGTCAGGTAAGTAACATCAATTTCAAGTAAGTGAAATTGTTTTTTTTTGCGATTTATATTGTGATAGCTTGGAGTATGTATTAGGAATGTATTTTGTGGTTTTTTTCCACGTTCCCCCCCCCCCCGCCCCCCAGCCATCTCTTCGTGCGCTCTGAGGCTGACTGTCTAGCTTGGGATTTTCACTTGTTCAGCCGGCCTAGTGCCCTAAAAGAGGTGTGCAACGCCTCCCTTAGCGCTCTGCTCCAAACTCCGGGCCCAGCTGATGAATTTTGCTGACTGAGGTGCAAACTTTACTGCCCTGCCGCCATTACCGCTCCGAAAATCCAGCCCCATGTATATTAAACTTAAGTAGCCACTGCATTTTTGAAAGCTGTTGGGACAAATCTGCAAATTAGTATCCAACACCAATAATACACGATGTTAGAAAATAAAGTGGCAAATCCTAGAAATTACATCTATTCAGATTAACAGAAATAAATCTAACACAGGAATAGATTTCCACATAAATCTAGCATAGAAAATCTAAAACCTTACAAAATATTAAACAAAATACACAATATAAATGTTTACATTTATCTGGATCCATGTGCACTAAAGTTACTGCGTAGTATCTGTACAGCACTCTACAAAACTGTATTTCCGCTGTGGATTTTTCTCAATTTTGCAAAAATTCTGCTTGAGGATGATCACTGTCCTGTCCTTTCAGCCTCATCCTGTTATCTTTTTCGTCCCTTTTCTCTCCCCCACCACGCCCCCCCGCCTTCCTCCTCCCCCTTTCTCTCTCCCCTCCCCCATCTCCCTTTGAAAAGTTCAGATTACGTGTTTTGGCTCAGTTTTAAACATCCTGGTCATATCGCTTCTCCTCTAAAGTAGTAGTTTTGCTTTGGACTTTTTCTTGCTCTCAGATCAGCCTCTATAACACAAGTCTCTATCTGTTGTTTACTGAACCTCTTTGGGCTGGAGAATATATGGAATAAAACCAGTACTTGGAACAATAAGTACTGATTTTATTTCACTCAACATTAAAGTTAACAGTGTTACATTCAACTCGTTTGCATAGAATCACAAAACTAAAATATACACACTAGCTCCTTGACTTGCAAGTGAAAATTCATTTTGGGGACTGAGATTTGTTGATTGGTTATGAAGCTGAAGGGTTCCAAAAAATTCCCATGAGTCCTTCTCCCTGAAAATTAAAGAAAAGCTCCTCTTGGACTGTTAAAAATGAGCTTTGGATTTTTGAGTTAAGATCTAAGTTTTAAAAGCAAAAAGGCAAAAGGGGGCCAACCTCATGGAACCACCCCCACCTCCACCCCCTCACCAGTGTTTGGATTTTTTGAAAAGAGAATTTGAAATGGACCTAAATTACAGAAGCCTGAGATCCCCTAAACATCTTTGGGAAGGAGCATATCAATTTTAAGATTCTACAACATTTTGGCTGCGAAAAAGAGTTACCGAATACAGGAGGTGGGGCTAACCTCTGTGAAGCAAATTCAAGTATTAAGGATCCCAGACTGTCTGGGGGAACTATGCAGCACCAATTCACCCCGAAGAGCTAATCAAATTATCAGCCATTATCTAAACTACAGAACTCATCCAAAATATGCAAGAAGCCAATTACCCAATGGAAATCATGGGCAAAACTCGATGGCCAGGAAACTGGGGAATCCGAAAACAATGCAAAACCAATGATAGCACATTATCACACCCTAATCGAGTTACTGCTGACTAGCCCACCAAAAACACTGACAAAGGAGACATTTGAAAATCAATGGATAGAACAGTTTAAACAAAGCCCAAGAACTGATTTGGCGTGAAGATAGGGAAGCCTGTTTTAGTATAATTGAAGGCCTGTTCTGGCAGTTAGAGGTGCTTCTATAGACACCACTAAGGTAGCAGTCTCGTTGCATAAGTTTAACACCAGCTTCGAAAAGTGGGACCCCGAAACATCGGCGAAAGGAATCTCTAAAACCCAGAAGGACAGCACCACGACAGCAAACAGGCTTTCAAAACAACTTTCGGAAAGTTTCAGACCATCGCGACCAATCAAACGGTCAACCGGAACCAACCCAACAAAACCGAAGAAAAACCGAAGATTTTTCCACTCTACAAGCTGGTCCTACGCTACCAAGGGATAAAACATTACCTACTAGAACTTTTAAGACTACCCTGACCAAGGAAAAGTGAATACTCACCCCACAGGTCCAATACGCACCTTACCGCATCAGCGGGCTCAGCCCAACTGAAGAAGTAACGCAAGTTGAAGTCTCCAACGAGGTCTGGGGTAAAGACTACAGAACCCGGACAACTAAGACGAACCCCAGAATTTGGAACAGGACCAGGACAACTAAGGCGTACCCCGGAGTTGGAACTGTCAAAAGGGATTGGTGAGCATGGTCCCTGAAAGCCCAGAGTTAGAACATAGCTAGATAGTGGGTCTGGGAGGTTGGGTTTTTCTTACTGTTCCTACCTCTGTTGATGTTCTTTGTGTGTTTTCCCCTTCCAAGTTTAGTGCATAAGTATTTTGGGAGGTGGGAGGACTGTGTTCTTTTAATATGCTATATGTGTTATGTGTTCTTCCCAAATATCGAGCATTAGAGTTGTCATTTCTCCCTATTTGTACCTGATTACTGTGATTATTAAAAACGTGCCCTTTTACTCTGTTTGAACACAATAAAACCAGTTTTGCATCCGACCCAACTGACTCTGTCTCAGTTTCTCACAACCCCCAAATCAGTCCACAGTCTAGAATCCAGGGTGTGGGGTGCCTCGAAAACACCAAGGAGTCAGAGAAACCTGACCAAAACACCACCCCCTACAAAGCTGGGACAAAGAAAGGATAGAGACAACTCACATTCCTTAATGGAGAACATTAAAATGATTCATCTTTATAATAGTGCTAACAAACTGAAACCTGCGATAAATAGAATAAGTCAAATTATGTAATAAGATGCTTTCCTCATGAGCACAATACAGAATTTGGCTAAAGTATAGATAAATTGCTTTTACTTGATAAAAAAATGATTAAAGAACTGCTACTATTATATGCGAAGAAGAAATGAGTGCCAATTCGCAGCATGTCCATTGCTCCTGCCAGCAAGATTGGTAAGCACTGCATAGTTAGTCTGTGCCAGCTGTCAACTTCATCATCACCACAACTCCAGCTACTGGACATGCCACAGACTCCAGATGGGATTTTTACCTTTTTTATATATGAGATGTTATATTTTGATTGAACAGAATACCAGTCAACCAGCTGTAGAGATGAGTGCCAAGGTAATATATGCTAGCCACCAATGATTTTGTTGACATCTCCACAGAGGCAAGTAGTTTGTTTCCGCCAGCCAATATAGTTGAATGGTATTATGGCACTGTAGGTACAGTGAATTGAGTAGCAGCACTTGTAAAAAGACTGTTGCCTCATCTACCCAAATGTATTCTGACATAATCTTGCTGTTATAGGTAGCGTTTTGGCTTTTGTTAGTGAGTGTGCCAGTTCTATAGCTGTTTACACCTTTCATCGGGTATAACTTTAATACTGCAATTCCAAGAATGTTACAAATTAAGAAATGAATCTGGGTCTACATATTTCTGGAATTATGTTTTAGAATTTTGAATTAAAATTTTGCAGGAATTTGTTACAGATATGCGCTGGAAGAAATGCATGTTGTTGATACTGTGGTGTGGATTAAGCGATGGATAACTGCGTATATGTAAATGTCTCACATAATAACTACTCAGAAATTGTAAGTGCACGTGCACATTTCACATATTCTAGTTCATGCAAAATTTGGTTTGAGACTGTTCCAGTCCAGCCAGATCTTCCCTGAAAGGGGATGGTCCCAGGTTGGACTCCAAATTACAGTTCTAACCTTAGCACTGCCTGTGGCTACTGCTCCTATTTGAAAATGGCTTCTCTAGGGAATTTTGCTGCTATCAATTTTACTGGCATCATTTTGCTTAATTGGAACCCTCCCTGTAAACTATTTGTGATAAAAGTGATCAGGCCCAAGTTCACAACGGTGAATTCCCAGATGGTAATTTCAGATTGCAGGCTGCCAATGGAAGGTGGGGGGCCGGGGGGGGGGGGGGGGCGGAGGAAAGAGAAGAGGGAGAAAGGAGGGGAAAAAAATACAAAATCAAGCCAAAAACAAAAAAAGCGGCATGTCACTACCTGCACTTCCTAGCAATAGTTACAGAGCAGCATAGAAGAGGCTTGGGAGCAGGTCACTTTCCCACCATCTCAGCTAGGCAATATTACATGCATGGGCAACCTAAAAGAGGGGTAAAAATAACTTTTAAAACAGGGATAGAAATGAATATAAATAAAATTACTCAGTACTGCTTTGCCATCCAAGTTTGAACATAAAGAGGAAGAAGAGAGGAGATAACCAGGTGTATCTCATGCAACTAGAAATTTGTTTGTCATCTATTGGTAACAAATTTAAGATTTTTTTAATAAAGTAAATGCATTCTAGGTACATAGAAATTACCACAAGGAAACAGGATGTTCGGCCCAACTAGTTTGTGGTGATATTCGACACATGAGCAGCAGTCCTAATCCCATGTACCTTTATCCCTTTATTCCTCTTTCGTTCAACCACTTATCTATCCTATTCTTAAATGTTGACATGTTCTCTGCTTCTATCACCAACTCTGGTGGTACATCCACAGCCTCATAATCCTCTGTGTAAAAACGTTTCACCTGCTCTCTGTGCCAAATCTTTTACATTTAATCTTGTATCTCTGTCCCATCCTTCTAGACCCCTTGATCACTGGAAACAGTTTGCTTCTATCCATTCTGTTCCATCTGTTCATAATTTTAAACATCTCTTATCAAATCACGTCATAATCTCTCTGTTTTCACAAAAACAATCTCAGTTTATTCAAGTCTTTATATTTCCCGTATCAGGCATCATCCTGGTGATTGTGTGCTTTACTCTCTATTGTCTCAACATCCTTCCTATGTCGCAGAGCCGAAACTGTACTCAGCACTCCAACTGTGGTATTACTACGGTTTTACATCAAAACTTTTTTCCCTATACCTCTTGCCATAAAACCCCTGTAATCCATTGTTTTTTAAAGCCTTATCCACATATGGTGATGTTTTTTGAACACCTTGTAAACCTGAATCCTCAAATAATTTTGCGAGTTCACATTACCCAGATTTCCCCATTTAAAGCACAATAATTAAAAAATATATCAGTCACAGTTATGGACATGGAATTCCATCTGTCATGCTATTGCTCATTCCACCAAATACTCCAAATTGCTGACTTATCCAGGATCATCGAGGAATGCAGATTAACCCACGGCTTCTCTTCTCCACGACAAACCGTCTTCTTAACCTCGCAACAACATGCATTTATATAGCACCTTTAATGTAGTAAAACCATCCCAAGGTGCTTCACGGGCGAGTTATCACATAAAATTTGACACCAAGCCACATAAGGAGATATTAGGTCAGGCGACCAAAAGCTTGGTCAAAAACTTTTAAGGAGCATCCTGAAGGAGGAGAGAGGTGTAAAGAGGCAGAGGGACTTAGGAAGCAAATTCCAGAAGTCAGGGCCGAGACAGCTGGCAACGGTGGAGTGATGAAAAGCGGGGGATATACAAGATGTCAAAATTGGAGGAACACGGAGATCTCGAAAAGTTGACATCATCCCTTTCCTTGACCCATCTGTCCTTGCAAACTATCGCCCCATCTCCAAGCTCCCTTTCCTCTCCAGTCTTTTGAATGCATTGTCGCCTCCCAAATCTGTGCCCAACTTTCCCGCAATTCCATGTTTGAACCTCCTATCAGGTTTCCACCCCTGCCACAGCACTTATAAACTATCACTCCTCATCCTTGCTACCGCACTGAAACAATCCTATCAAAGTCACAAATTACATCCTATGTGACTGTGATGGTGGTAAATCATCACTCCTCATCCTTCTCGTCCTGTCTGCAGACTTTGACACAGTTGACAACACTATCCTCCTCTAATGCCTCTCCTCCATTGCCCAGCTGGGTGGGACTGCCTTTATCTGGTTCCATTCCTATCCTGTCCATCAGAAAATCACCTGCAATGGCTTCACTTCACGTTCTCTCATGGTTACCTTGAGTTCATAGAATCATACAGCACAGAAGGAACCCATCATGCCTGTGCTTTTGTATTCTATGCATTGATTAATAAAACAAAGGATCCTATATGCTTTTTAAAAAAACGTCTTCTCAACTTGTCCTGCCACCTTCAAAGATTTGTGTATGTGCACCTTATTCTTCCGAACAAAATCCATGACTTCATACTTCGGTGTTAAATTTCATCTTCCATGTGTCTGCCCATTTCATCAATCTGTCTGCATCCTCCTGAAGTCTCCTCATTGTTTACTACATTTCTGAATTGTGTGACATCTGCAAACTTTGAAATGATGCCCAGGTCAGGTCATTAATATAAGAATATAAGAAATAGGAGCAAGTGTTGGCCATTCGGTTCTCAAACCTGCTCCACCATTCAGTAAGATCATGGCTGATCATCTACCTCAACTTCACCTTTCTGCACTATCCCCATATCCCTTGGTTCCCTTAGTATCGAAAACTCTATTGATTTATGTCTTGAATATACTCAACAACTGAGCATCCACAGCCATCTGGGATAGAGAATTCCAAAGATTCACAACCCTTTGAGTCAAGAAATATCAAAAAGAGCAGTGGTCCAAATAGTGACCCTTGGGAAACATCGCTGTACACTTCCCTCTAGTCTGAAAAACAATCATCCATTTACCACTACTCTCTGCATTCTGTCCTTTAGTCAATTTTGTACCAATGCCACCACTGTTCCTTTTAAACCCATGGGCTGTAATTTTGTTTACCAGTCTATTATGTGCAGCTTTGTCAAACGCCTTTTGAAAGTCCTTATACACATCAACCGCATTACCTTAATCAACATGCTCCTCTTTATCGATGTTTATCATCCAATATTGCTACTACTTCCTTCTTTACTGCTACATTGGCAGCATCTGCCACTTAGCCCCCTCCTATATCTCATCTTTTTCCTGCCCCTTGTTGACATCATCCATAAACACAATATCAGATTCTACATGTATGCTGATAACAGCGAGCTCTACTTCACCATCACCTCTCTCGACCCTCCCACTGTCTCGGATTTCTTGCGCTGCTTGTCCAACATCCAGTATTGAGTGAGCAGAAATTTCCTCCAATGAAATATTAGGAAGACTGAAGCCATTGTCTTCAGTCCCCATCACAACTTCATTCCCTAGCCACGACTCCATTGCCTGGCCATTGTCTGAGGCTGAAACACAGCTCGGCAGACACGATGACATCCACCTGTGCCATAAACATCAATGCGTCTGTGCACACAGAGGCCGAACTCCAAGCCATCATCAACATCTTCACCGAGGCGTACGAGAGCATGGGCCTTACACTAAACATCCGTAAGACAAAGGCCCTCCGCCAACCTGACCTCGCCTCACAGCACTGCCTCCCAGTCATCAAAATCCACGGCGCGGCCTGGGACAACGTGGACCATTTTCCATACCTCAGGAGTCTACTATCAGCAAGGGCAGACATCGACGACGAGGTCCAACACCGGCTCCAGTGAGCCAGCTCAACCTTCGGTCGCCTGAGAAAGAGAGTGTTTGAGGACCAGGACCTCAAATCTGGCACCAAGCTTATGGTCTACAGGGCAGTAGTGATATCCGCCCTTCAAATGGCTCAGAGATGTGGACCATATATAGTAGACACCTCAAAGCGCTGGAGAAGTACCACCAGCGCTGCCTCCGCAAGATCCTGCAAATCCACTGGGAGGATAGAAGCACCGTCAGTGTTCTCGATCAGACCAACATCCCCAGCATCGAAGCACTGAACACACTTGACCAGCTCCATTGGGCGGGTCACATTGTCCGCATGCCCGACACGAGACTCCCAAAGCAAGCACTCTACTCGGAACTCCTACACGGCAAGCGAGCCCCAGGTAGGCAGAGGAAACATTTCAAAGACCCCTTCAAAGCCACCTTGATAAAGTGCAACACCCCCACCGGCACCTGGGAATTCCTGGCCCAAGACCACCCTAAGTGGAGGAAGAGCATCCGGGAGGGTGCTGAGCACCTCGAGTCCCGTCGCCGAAAGCATGCAGAAAACAAACGCAGACAGTGGAAGGAGTGTATGGAAAACAAGACTACCCACCCACATTTTTGTTCAACCACTGTCTGCCCCACCTGTGACAGAGACTGTAATTCCATATTGGACTGTCAAGACACCTGAGAAGTCACTTTTAGAGTGGAAGCAAGTCTTCATCATAGGCAGCTCCTCGAAATTGAGGATGGAACATCTATGATTCTATGAACCCGACTGTTCACAATCGTGGGGTCTTATTTGACCTAACTTGAGCTTCTGACCCGATATCCTCTCCATCACCGAGACTGTCTATTTGCAGTCCATAATGTCACCAGTCTCCACCCCGCCATAGATCTGCTGCTGCTGAAACCCTCAATCATGCTTTTGCTATCTCTGGACTCTAACTATTCCAATGCATCCCTGGCTGGCCTCCCACCTTGCATCCTCCGTAAATCCAAAAATTGGTTGCCTGTATTCTGTCCTCTTGCGCATCCCCGATTTTCATTCCTCAACCATTGACAGCGGATCTTCAGCAGCCGAAATCCAAAGCTCTGGAATTCCCTCCCTGAACATCTCCACCTTTCTATCCTCCTTTAAGATACTCCTTAAAACCTACCTCTTTGATGAAGCTTTTAGTGACCTTTCCTAATAGCTCTTTACGTGGCTCAGTGTCAAGTTTTCTTTGATAATGTTCCTGTAAAGTGCCTTGGGACAAAGGCGCTATGTAAATACATGTTGTTGTTTTTAATATCACCAACAGCTTCCTTTGGTCCTCAGAATCATTTACTATGCCTCCTATTTTAGAATTGTCATATGAATATACAAAAGTATCAGACAAAAAAAAACAACTGTCTATCCTGCCATTCCCTACCCACCCTGGAGCCATGTAATTTCCTGGGAAATTAAATACCTGGACTAATTAAGGAAAAAAGATCTGTAAAATTCCTCTCCTACTTTTTAGGTGATCAAAACTAGCCCAGGAGACCGCATTGATCCAGACTTGAATGACAGGGTACCTACCTCTTGTGGTTTATCTGAGGTCTTTGCTTTTTTATTCTATTCCTCTATTGATTTGGTTTGTCAAGACACCATTTACCCCTGTTCTGCTTTTATATGTTCAAATAGGACTGCATAGACCATTCTCATCCATTTCAATCTTCTCAAAGGTCAGATATCATACCCCACCAGACACTGGTTGGAGCTGTGATCCGAGACAAAAAAAGTGAAGAATAGTGCTGTAGATTAACTTCTGGACTCAGGCTTAGACATGATTAGGCTGTACTTGTATCTACCTTGTTACTAGTTACCACAGCAGCACTGGATTGGACAGACATCGGTACTTTTAACATTTTTTTTTTACATTTTTGCTTATTATTTATAAAAATATTGGCGATGGGGAAAAAAGGCGGTTTGACTGGTGGATATAAAAGATCCCATGGCACGACTTCAAGAAGAGCATGGAGTTCTCCTCGTGTCTTGGCCATTCTTCCTCTTTCAAAAGACCAGGAGGAACAGATTATCTGAACATTCATTCATTTGCTGATTGTGGGACTCGTTGTGTGAAAATTGTCTGCCACAGTTGCATGAGTAACAACAGTGACTGCACTTCAAAAGTAATTCACTGCTTCTAAAGGACTTGGTTGTCCCAAGGATGTGAAAGGCACTATACAAATGTTCTTTCTTTCGTTTTCGTACATAGTACCTGTGTAATGTGATAATCCAGAGATTACACCTTAAATAATGCTCATAGCTCAATAGAAACGCCCTCATAAGAACATAAGAACATAAGAATTAGGAACAGGAGAAGGCCATCTAGCCCCTCGAGCCTGCTCTGCCATTCAACAAAATCATGGCTGATCTGGCCGTGGACTCAGCTCCACTTACTCGCCCGCTCCACGTAACCCTTAATTTCCTTATTTGTTAAAAATCTATCTCTCTATCTGTGATTTGAATACATTCAATGAGCTAGCCTCAACTGCTTCCTTGGGCAGAGAATTCCACAGATTCACAACCCTCTGGGAGAAGAAATTCCTTCTCAACTCGGTTTTAAATTTGCTCCCCCGTATTTTGAGGCTGTGGCCCCTCGTTCTAGTCTCCCCGACCAGTGGAAACAACCTCTCTGCCTCTATCTTGTCTGTCCCTTTCATTATTTTAAATGTTTCTTTAAGATCAACCCTCATCCTTCTGAACTCCAACGAGTAAAGACCCAGTCTACTCAAACTATCATCATAAGGTAACCCCCTCATCTCCGGAATCAGCCTAGTAAATCGTCTCTGTACCCCCTCCAAAGCTAGGTGACCAAAACTGCACGCAGTACTCCAGGTGCGGCCTCACCAATACCCTATACAGTTGCAGCAGGATCTCCCTGCGTTTGTACTCCATCCCTCTTGCAATGAAGGCCAACATTCCATTCGCCTTCCTGATTACCTGCTGCACCTGCAAACTAACTTTTTGGGATTCATGCACAAGGAACTCTAAAAGAGTTTCATGCACAAGGACCCCCAGGTCCCTCTGCACCACAGCATGTTGTAATTTCTCCCCATTCAAATAATATTCCCTTTTACTGTTTTTTTCCACCAAGGTGGATGACCTCACACTTTCCGACATTGTATTCCATCTGCCAAACCTTAGCCCATTCTCTTAACCTATCTAAATCTCTTTGCAGCCTTTCTGTGTCCTCTACACAACCCGCTTTCCCACTAATCTTTGTGTCATTTGCAAATTTTGTTACACTACACTCTGTCCCCTCTTCCAGGTCATCTATGTATATTGTAAACAGTTGTGGTCCCAGCACCGATCTCTGTGGCATACCACTAACCACCGATTTCCAACCCGAAAAGGACCCATTTATCCCGACTCTCTGCTTTCTGTTAGCCAGCCAATTCTCGATCCATGCTAATACATTTCCTCTGACTCCGCGTACCTTTATCTTCTTTAGTAACCTTTTGTGTGGCACCTTATCGAATGCCTTTTGGAAATCTAAATACACCACATCCATCGGTACACCTCTATCCACCATGCTCGTTATATCCTCAAAGAATTCCAGTAAGTTAGTTAAACATGATTTCCCCTACATGAATCCATGTTGCGTCTGCTTGATTGCACTATTCCTATCGAGATGTCCCGCTATTTCTTCCTGAATGATAGCTTCAAGCATTTTCCCCACTACAGGTGTTAAACTAACCGGCTTATCGTTACCTGCCTTTCTTCTGCCCCTTTTTTTAAACAGAGGCGTTACATTAGCTGCTTTTCAATCCGATGGTACCTCCCCAGAGTCCAGAGAATGTTGGTAGATTCTTTCGAAAATATAAACAACAAGTTTAATCCTATCTGTGAAACAAAGTAGTGATTATTCTTCATAAGGACAATTTAACAGCAGCATAAACTGCAAATTATTTGAAAGAACAAGCACTCCATGCTCCATTACAAGTTATATATTTGATTTTAAAGGCACCGTGTGCAGTGGGAATAAATCATTAAAACATAAAGGAGTAACAATTCAGGTCCTTTGCGCCTCCCAAACGACTATACGCTCTGGTGCGGCACTGCTACAAGCTCCCACGAAATTCCGCGTTAGTTAACGGTAGCACTAACCGGTAGCACCTGCTCCGCCGGCGATAGAAACATAGAAACATAGAAACATAGAAAATAGGTGCAGGAGTAGGCCATTCGGCCCTTCTAGCCTGCACCGCCATTCAATGAGTTCATGGCTGAACATGCAACTTCAGTACCCCATTCCTGCTTTCTCACCATACCCCTTGATTCCCCTAGTAGTAAGGACTTCATCTAACTCCTTTTTGAATATATTTAGTGAATTGGCCTCAACAACTTTCTGTGGTAGAGAATTCCACAGGTTCACCACTCTCTGGGTGAAGAAATTCCTCTTCATCTCGGTCCTAAATGGCTTCCCCCTTATCCTTAGACTGTGTCCCCTGGTTCTGGACTTCCCCAACATTGGGAACATTCTTCCTGCATCTAACCTGTCTAACCCCGTCAGAATTTTAAACGTTTCTATGAGGTCCCCTCTCATTCTTCTGAACTCCAGTGAATACAAGCCCAGTTGATCCAGTCTTTCTTGATAGGTCAGTCCCGCCATCCCGGGAATCAGTCTGGTGAACCTTCGCTGCACTCCCTCAATAGCAAGAATGTCCTTCCTCAGGTTAGGAGACCAAAACTGTACACAATACTCCAGGTGTGGCCTCACCAAGGCCCTATACAATTGTAGCAACACCTCCCTGCCCCTGTACTCAAATCCCCTCGCTATGAAGGCCAACATGCCATTTGCTTTTCGAACCGCCTGCTGTACCTGCATGCCAACCTTCAATGACTGATGTACCATGACACCCAGGTCTCTTTGCACCTCCCCTTTTCATAATCTGTCACCATTCAGATAATAGTCTGTCTCTCTGTTTTTACCACCAAAGTGGATAACCTCACATTTATCCACATTATACTTCATCTGCCATGCATTTGCCCACTCACCTAACCTATCCAAGTCACTCTGCAGCCTCATAGCATCCTCCTCGCAGCTCACACTGCCACCCAACTTAGTGTCATCCGCAAATTTGGAGATACTACATTTAATCCCCTCGTCAAAATCATTAATGTACAGTGTAAACAGCTGGGGCCCCAGCACAGAACCTTGCGGTACCCCACTAGTCACTGCCTGCCATTCTGAAAAGTCCCCATTTACTCCGACTCTTTGCTTCCTGTCTGACAACCAGTTCTCAATCCATGTCAGCACACTACCCCCAATCCCATGTGCTTTAACTTTGCACATTAATCTCTTGTTTGGGACCTTGTCGAAAGCATTCTGAAAGTCCAAATATACCACATCAACTGGTTCTCCATGGTCCACTCTACTGGAAACATCCTCAAAAAATTCCAGAAGATTTGTCAAGCATGATTTCCCTTTCACAAATCCATGCTGACTTGGACCTATCATATTACCTCTTTCCACATGCACTGCTATGACATCTTTAATAATTGATTCCATCATTTTACCCACTACCGATGTCAGGCTGACCGGTCTATAATTCCCTGTTTTCTCTCTCCCTCCTTTTTTAAAAAGTGGGGTTACATTGGCTACCCTCCACTCCATAGGAACTGATCCAGAGTCAATGGAATGTTGGAAAATGACTGTCAATGCATCCACTATTTCCAAGGCCACCTCCTTAAGTACTCTGGGATGCAGTCCATCAGGCCCTAGGGATTTATCGGCCTTCAATCCCATCAATTTCCCCAACACAATTTCCTGACTAATAAGGATTTCCCTCAGTTCCTCCTCCTTACTCGACCCTCCGACCCCTTTTATATCCAGAAGGTTGTTTGTGTCCTCCTCAGTGAATACCGAACCAAAGTACTTGTACAATTGGTCCACCATTTCTTTGTTCCCCGTTATGACTTCCCCTGATTCTAACCGCAGGGGACCTACGTTTGTCTTTACTAACCTTTTTCTCTTTACATATCTATCGAAACTTTTGCAATCCGTCTTAATGTTCCCTGCAAGCTTCTTCTCGTACTCCATTTTCCCTGCCCTAATCAAACCCTTTGTCCTCCTCTGCTGAGTTCTAAATTTCTTCCAGTCCCCGGGTTCGCTGCTATTTCTGGCCAATTTGTATGCCACTTCCTTGGCTTTAATGCTATCCCTGATTTCCCTTGATAGCCACGGTTGAGCCACCTTCCCTTTTTTATTTTTACGCCAGACAGGAATGTACAATTGTTGTAGTTCATCCATGCGGTCTCTAAATGTCTGCCATTGCCCATCCACAGTCAACCCCTTCAGTATCATTCGCCAATCTATCCTAGCCAATTCACGCCTCATACCTTCAAAGTTACCCTTCTTTAAGTTCTGGACCATGGTCTCTGAATTAACTGTTTCATTCTCCATCCTAATGCAGAATTCCACCATATTATGGTCACTCTTCCCCAAGGGGCCTCGCACAACGAGATTGCTAATTAATCCTCTCTCATTACACAACACCCAGTCTAAGATGGCCTCCCCCCTAGTTGGTTCCTCGACATATTGGTCTAAAAAACCATCCCTTATGCACTCCAGGAAATCCTCCTCCACCGTATTGCTTCCAGTTTGGTTAACCCAATCTATGTGCATATTAAAGTCACCCATTATAACTGCTGCACCTTTATTGCACGCACCCCTAATTTCATGTTTGATGCCCTCCCCAACATCACTGCTACTGTTTGGAGGTCTGTACACAACTCCCACTTACGTTTTTTGCCCTTTGGTATTCTGCAGCTCTACCCATATAGATACCACATCATCCAAGCTAATGTCCTTCCGAACTATTGCCTTAATTTGCTCCTTAACCAGCAATGCTACCCCACCTCCTTTTCCTTTTATTCTATCTTTCCTGAATATTGAATACCCCTGGATATTGAGTTCCCAGCCCTGATCATCCTGGAGCCACGTCTCCGTAATCCCAATCACATCATATTTGTTAACATCTATTTGCACAGTTAATTCATCCACTTTATTGCGGATACTCCTTGCATTAAGACACAAAGCCTTCAGGCTTGTTTTTTTTAACACCCTTTGTCCTTTTAGAATTTTGCTGTACAGTGGCTCTTTTTGTTCTTTGCCTTGGGTTTCTCTGCCCTCCACTTTTCCTCATCTCCTTTCTGTCTTTTGCTTTTGCCTCCTTTTTGTTTCCCTCTGTCTCCCTGCATTGGTTCCCATCCCCCTGCCATATTAGTTTAAATCCTCCCCAACAGCACTAGCAAACACTCCCCCTAGGACATTGGTTCCGGTCCTGCCCAGGTGCAGACCGTCCGGTTTGTACTGGTCCCACCTCCCCCAGAACCGGTCCCAATGCCCCAGGAATTTGAATCCCTCCCTGCTGCACCACTGCTCAAGCCACGTATTCATCTGCGCTATCCTGCGATTCCTACTCTGACTATCGCGTAACACTGGTAGCAATCCCGAGATTACTACTTTTGAGGTCTTACTTTTTAATTTAGCTCCTAGCTCCTTAAATTCGTTTCTTAGGACCTCATACCTTTTTTTACCTATGTCGTTGGTACCAATGTGCACCACGACAACTGGCTGTTCTCCCTCCCTTTTTAGAATGTCCTGCACCCGCTCCGAGACATCCTTGACCCTTGCACCAGGGAGGCAACATACCATCCTGGAGTCTCGGTTGCGGCCGCAGAAACGCCTATCTATTCCCCTCACCATTGAATCCCCAATCACTATTGCTCTCCCACTCTTTTTCCTGACCTCCTGTGCAGCAGAGCCAGCCATGGTGCCATGAACTTGGCTGCTGCTGCCCTCCCCTGATGAGTCATCCCCCTCAACAGTACCCAAAGCAGTGTATCTGTTTTGCAGGGGGATGACCACATGGGACTCCTGCACTACCTTCCTTGCACTGCTCTTCCTGTTGGTCTTCCATTCCCTATCTGGCTGTGGACCCTTTCCCTGCGGTACGACCAACTCGCTACATGTGATACTCACATCATTCTCAGCATCGTGGATGCTCCAGAGTGAATCCACCCTCAGCTCCAACTCCGCAACGCGGACCGTCAGGAGCTTGAGGTGGATACACTTCCTGCAGATATAGTCGTCAGGGACACTGGTGTCGTCCCTGAGTTCCCACATGGTACAGGAGGAGCATAACACCTGACCGAGCTCTCCTGCCATGACTTAACCCTTAGATACACTTAAATTGGCAACAACAATGTTAAAAGTTACTCACTGATATAGAAGAGAAAAAAGAAAAAGTACTCACCAATCCAGCCAATCACTTACCCCCTAGGCTGTGATGTCACCTTTTGATTTCTTTCTACTTCTTTTTTGCCTTCTCCCTGTAGCTGCACCGGCTCGCCTTTTATAGGCCTCTCCACGCACCTTCAACACTGCTCCCGACTGCCGCCGACACTGGGCCCCGGACTCCCTGCTGTGCCTTTTATAGGCCTCTCCACGCACCTTCAACACTGCTCCCGACTGCCGCCGACACTGGGCCCCGGACTCCCTGCTGTGCCTTTTATAGGCCTCTCCATGCACCTTCAACACTGCTCCCGACTGCCGCCGACACTGGGCCCCGGACTCCCTGCTGTGCCTTTTATAGGCCTCTCCACGCACCTTCAACACTGCTCCCGACTGCCGCCGACACTGGGCCCCGGACTCCCTGCTGTGCCTTTTATAGGCCTCTCCATGCACCTTCGACGCTGCTCCCGACTGCTGACGACGTCATCACTGTTCGCAGCGACCTATTTTTGCCCCGGAATGAAAATTGGGTCGCTCCCTGTGAAGCTATCGCGGTAGTGTCCTGTGAGGCAGTAGGCCGCTCGTGGGGCAAAAATTAAAGGGGAGGTGCAGTGGTGAAAAATTTAAAAAATGGCAAGATTTTGCATTGCAGTTCCTGTCGGGGGCGGTATACCCAATATATATCGCGGGGCGGGACTTCTGCGCCTGCCGCAGGAATTCCTGCCTCGCGGCTGTTACCGCCCCAACTGAATTGTCAGCAAAATGAGTTTACTATTATTCAGAGGCTGCAAGGTTGGCCAATGTTCCAAGCACAGTGATATTGTTCAAATTCTGCAAAAATTCAGGACAAGAACTAATTCACTAGTCAGTCACCAGATCCAGTGTTTTGTCCCCCATAGTCAGCTGCATCAGTCACTGACTCTGGGTTGATGAGGTATTTTCATGTTGTAATCTGTGATAACACTGTCTAGGCAATGTCCACAATCCAATATCTGTGATATCACTGTCTGGGTAATGTCAAGAATCCAATATAAAGAACTAAGCTTTAAAACAGTCTGCTTGTATAGACATTTCATCTTTGCGCCGCTGGGACAGCTTTATCGCTTCCTGCATTTCCACTGGGACACTGGACCAGCTCCCGTGAAGCACACAGCTTTTGACTAGAGATAATAAGGGATCCTGGCTTGTCCAGGTTTTGATCTGCCGGGCAGTGATGGGTGAATGCTCACTCTCAAATGCTTCCATAACCATGGTTAGATCAATGGCAGCCTACTGAGGGCATCGGCGCAGTTTTCTGTGCCTGGCCTGTTGGCAGATGGCATAGTTGTATGTGGACAACATGAGCGCCCATTTCTGGATGCGGGCCGATACGTTGGTATTTATACCTTTACTCTCGCAAAGCAGGGATATAAGTGGCTTATGGTCAGTTTCCAATTCGAATTTTAGCCCAAACAGATATTGATGCATTTTTTTTACCCCACAGACACACGCTAACGCTTCTTTCTCAATCATGCTGTAGGCGCTCTCAGCCTTCGACAGACTCCTGGATGCATAAGCAACCGGTTTGTTGCAATACACAACCAATACCATATGACAATGCATCACATGCTAGTACCAAATGCTTACATGGATCATACAACAAAAGCAATTTGTTTGAGCATAACAATTTTCTCACTTTTACAAAGACATTTTCTTGGCTTTTGCCCCAAACCTATTCATCCCCTTTTCGTAGTAAGACATGCAGTGGTTCTAACAGTGTGCTAAGACCTGGTCAGAAGTTACCAAAGCAGTTCAGGAGTCCCAGAAATGCTCGCAGCTCCGTCACGTTCTATGGCATCGGTGTGTTCTCAATTTCCTCCATCTTCGCGTTGGTGGGCCTGATGCCTTCCGCCACAATCCTCCTTCCCAAGAACTCCACTTCAGGCGCCAGGAAAATGCACTTCGAGCGTTTCAACCTGAGCCCCACGAGGTTGAGTCGACTAAGAACCTCCTCCAGATGCTGCAGATGCTCGACTGTGTTCCGACCTGTGACCAAGATGTCATCCTGGAAGACCACGATGTGCGGGATCAACTTTAGAAAGCTGTCCATGTTTCTCTGGAATTTCACCACCACTGATCAGATTTCAAACGGGCATCTGTTATAAACAAAAAGACCTTTGTACGTGTTGATGCAGGTGAGGCCCTTTGATGATTCCTCCAGTTCCTGCGTCATGTAGGCTGAAGTCAGATCCAGCTTCGTGAATGTCTTTCTCCTGCCAGCATTGCAAAGAGGTCATCGGTCTTTGGTAGTGGATATTGGTCCTGCAGGGAGAAACGATTGATAGTTACTTTGTAATTGCCACAGATTCTGATGGTGCCATCTCCCTTGAGGACTGGGACGATAGGACTGGCCCTCTCGTTGCAGCCGGTCTAGCTCGATCTCTACCCTTTCGCTCATCATGTACGGTACTGCTCTAGCCTTGTGATGGATGGGTCACGCCCCCGGAATTAGGTGGATCTGCACTTTTGCTCCTTGGAATTTCCCGATACCTGGTTCGAATAGCGAAGGAAATTTATTTAAGACCTGAGCACACGACATGTCGTCAGCGGGCGATAACGCTTGGACGTCGTTCCAGTTCCAGCATATCTTTTCCAGCCAGCTCCTGCTGAGCACCGTGGGACCATCGCCCAGGACCACCCAGAGTGATAGCTTGTGCACCGCTACACCGCTTGTGTAGCGCTACCGATTACAGGAATCAGTTCATTTGTGTAAGTTCTTAGTTTCGTGTGAACTGGAGTTAAGACTAGCCTTGAGGCACTGTTGCACCACAATCTTTCGAAAGTCTTTTTGCCCGTGATGGACTGGCTCACGCCTGTGTCCAGCTCCATTGACACCAGGAGTCTGTTGCGTTCAACATTCAGCATTATCAGGGGACAATTCGTGATGAATCGGTCTGAGGCTCTGGTTCATCATGATCCTCCTCCTCTGCAACATGGTGGTTTGCAAGTTTAACAGGCTTTGCAGCTCACCTGCACACTCGTTGGAGGTGTCCCTTTGTTCCACAGCCCTTACAAATGTACCCTTTGAATCGGAATGAATGGAAACGATGATCACCCCCGCAGCGCCAACAAGGTGTTAATGGCCTTGCATTCATCACCCTTGATGGTGGACTCTGAGACATCTGCGGACGTGCAGCTGCAGGTATGTGTGACCTGCCCTGTACGTTACGATTGGAAAACAACATCACTTTATTCACAGTATTTGTAGCAGCACTCGTGTGCTGAGAGATTTGCTTTCTTTAGTCACTGGTGAGAATGAATGCCTGGGCTATCGCTATGGCCTTACTGAAGGTTGGGGTCTCTACAGTCAAAAGTTTGCGAAGTATGGTTTCGTGGCCAATGCCAAGTACGAAAAAGTCTCTGAGCATGTGCTCCAAATGTCCTTCAAATTCGCAATGTCCTGCAAGGCATCTTAGCTTAGCAACATAAATCGCCACTTCCTGGCCTTCAGACCTTTTGCAGGTGTAGAATCGGTACCTCGCCATCTGAACGCTTTCCTTCGGGTTCAAATGCTCTCAGACCAGTGTGCACAAATCGTTGTACAATTTCTCCGTGGGTTTCGCTGGAGTGAGCAGATTCTTCATGAGGCCATACGTTGGTGCCCCATAGATGGTGAGGAGGATCGCCCTTTGTTTGGCCGTGCTATCTTCCCCATCTAGCTCATTGGCCACGAAGTATTGGTCGAGTCGCTCCACAAAAATTTCCCAATCATCTCCCTCCAAGAATTTCTCCAGGATGCCCACTGTTCTCTGCATCTTTGGGTTCAGCTATCTGTATCTCATTGCCAGTTGTTATGTATGGAGAAAGAGCCACACTGAACATGTGAGCTCAAAGTAACATGTGACCTTATGCTTTTATTGCAGGTCTCCAGAGTGCCTCTCCAACCTGTGAGGCCTCCTTAAATGCCTGTGCTCCCAAGGGATTATGGGATTCATTGGGACTCCAGGGGATAAGCCCTCTGGTGACTGTACAGAGTAATTACAAGTCCACATATATAATATCTACTGTATATAGTCCACGTCTCTGAGCCATACAGGAGGGCGGGTATCAAAACAGCCCTATAGACCATGAGCTTGTTGGCAGATTTGAGGGCCTGATCTTTGAACGCTCTTTTCCTCAGGCGACCGAAGGCTGCGCTGGCACACTGGAGGCAATGTTGTATCTCATCGTCGATGTCTGCCCTTGCTGATTATAGGCTCCCGAGGTATGGAAAGTGATCCACGTTGTCCAGAGCCGCGCCGTGGATCTTGATGACTGTGGGGTAGTGCTGTGTGGCGGAGTCAGGTTTGTGGAGGACTTTGTCTTACAGATGTTTAGTGTAAGGCCCATGCTTTCATATGCCTCAGTGAAGATGTTGACTATGACTTGGAGTTCAGACTCTAAATGTGCGCAGACGTAGGCGTTGTCCGAGTACTGCATTTCAACAACAGAGATTGGGACGGTCTTGGATCTGGCCTGGAGGTGCCGAAGGTTGAACAGGTTCCCACTGGTTCTGTAGTTTAGTTCCACTCTAGCAGGGAGCTTGTTGAGTGTGAGGTAGAGCATTGCAGCGAGGAAAATTGAGAAGAGGGTTGGCACGATGACAGCCCTGCTTGACCCCGGTCCGGACATGGATTGGGTCTGTAATGGATCCATTGATCTGAATCACGGCTGGCATGTCATCGTGGAGCAAGCGGAGAATGTTGACGAACTGTCGAGGGCAGCCGAAACAGAGGAGGACGCTCCATAGTCCATCACGGTTTACAGAGTCAACGGCCTTTGTAAGGTCAAAGAAGGCCATGTACAAGGGTTAGTGCTGTTCCCTGCATTTCGCTTGCAGCTATCACACTGTAAAAAACATGTCTGTTGTGTTCCATAGGGGACAAAATCCGCACTGCGACTCCGGTAGGAGCTCTTCAGCCATGGGGAGAAGGCGGTTGAGGAGGATTCGAGCGACAACTTTCCCAGTGGCTGATAACAGGGAAATTTCTCTGTATTTGCCGCAGTCGGACTTGTCCACTTTTTTAAAGATGGACACGATTACTGCTATTCTGAGATCTCCTAGCATGCTCTCCTCCTTCCAGATGGGAGAGATGTGGTCATGCATTCATGCCAATAGTGCCTCTCCACCATACTTTAGTGCCTTAGTGGGAATTTCATATGTTCCCATTGCCTTGTTGTTCTTAAGCTGGTGGATGGTCTTTTCTACCTCGTGCAGGTTTGGTGTTTTGCTGAGATGGTGGTGGGTAGCATGCTGTGGGATGGAGTCAAGGACACTCGAGTCAAAGGCAGAGTCTCGGTGAAGGAGATCTTTAAAGTGCTCCTTCCAGCAGGTCCTGACTGCCTCATTGTCCTTGATGTGTGTCTCCCCATTCTTGTCCAGCAGTGGGATAGGGCCTTGAGTATTTGGGCCGTAAGTGGCCTTGACTGCGGTGAAGAATCCTCGCATATCATGGCTGTCGGCCAGTTGCTAAATCTCCTGTGCTTTCTCCACCCACCATCTGTTCTTTAGGTTGCGGGTTTGTTTTTGGACCTCAGCCTTCAGCCATCTGTAATGCTGTTTTGCTGCTCCCAATTTGGGTTGTTGTTTTAAGCTCAGAAATGCCCAGTGCTTGCAATTTATTAGCTCTTGGATCTCCTGGTCGTTCTCTTCAAACCAGTCCTCGTGTTTCCTGGTTGAATGACTGAGCATCTCTTTTCAGGCACTGATTATAGAGGCCTGGAGGGCCGACCAAGCACTGTGGGCATTCTGTTTCTCAGGGTGATCAAGGGACACCAGGTTAGCAGTGAGCGCTGGCTGTATAGGGCTCTCTTCGCTGGGTCTTTGAGTGCCCCAGCATTTGACTTTTTTGTGGCGCTGCTTCTGCTGCCATCGCCGCTTTGGGGCTATGTTGATGTTAATGATGGAATGGATTAGGCGGTGGTCTGTCCACCAGTCGTCAGTTCCTGTCATGGTGTGGGTGATGCGCACATCCTTGTGATCCCTGGCTCGGACGATGACATAGTCGAGCAGCTGCCAGTGTTTGGAGTGAGGGTGTTGCCACGATGCCTTGTACTTGTCCCTCTGGCAGAACAAGGTGTTGGTGATGACAAGGTTGTGCTCTCGGCATTTTGTCAGGAGCAGGATACCACTGGAATTGGTTTTCCCTACCCCCTCTCTGCTGATCACGTCTCCCCAGAGAGCTGCGTCCTTGCCGACCCTGGCGTTGAAGTCGCTGAGGGGGATCAGTTTGTCGTAGTAAAAGCCCTCTTTGGTTTCATCTGTTGCATCGAGTGTTGGGGCATATGCACTGGTGACTATGGTGCATTGGTTCCAGGATAGGGTGAGTCGGAGAGTCATGAGACGTTTGTTAATCCCGCAGGGAGAGTCTCCGAGGCGGTCGACCAGCTCATTCTTGATAGCGAAACCGACTCTGTGGAGGTGGAGTTCTTCCTCTGGTTTGCCTTTCCAGAACAAGGTGTAACCTCCACCTTGTTCCTTGAGCTGGCCTTCCCTTGCCCACCGGGTCTCGCTTCGGACGGCGATGTCAACATCGAAGCATCTAAGTTCCTGGGTAACTATGGCGGTGCGGCATTTTGGCCTGTCGCTGTTAGAGTTGTCCATGAGGGTCCTGATGTTCCAGGTCCCAAACTTCATATTGAAGGGTGGAAGATGCCTGTGCTTCAGTTCTTTTACTGTGGGGTGGCTGTGGCACACCGGCTACCACATGGGCTTAGCTGAGCAGGTCTTGGTCCAATGGCAAGGGGGTCCAAGACGACTGGAGACTAGGCACTGCTGTCTGAGCCGAATTGCCTATGGCGAGATGTTGGCCGTAAGCTTGGTGCTGAGTAGCGCCCTTCGGTGAGATGGTAGGTGATCCGAGGCTTGGCTGGGGGCAGGCATTGGGAAGGTCAGCGGTCCATTTTGTGGGGTGGAGGTCAGGGTGTTCAGAGTGGAAGGAGGCGAAGTCAGCGTGGTCACAGCCATTGTGCTCACTGTGTGTTGGAGGAGAAGAGGCCAGGTCGTCGGTGGAGGAGGAGAGGCCCAGTCTGGAGGAGGAGCGGCCCAGGCTGGAGGAGGAGAGGCCCAGTCACAGCTGGAGGGGGAGAGGCCCAGGCTGGAGGAGGAGAGGTCCAGGCTGGAGGAGGAGAGACCCAGTTACTGCTGGAGGAGGAGAGGCCCAGGCTGGAGGAGGAGAGACCCAGTCACTGCTGGAGGAGGAGAGGCCCAGGCTGGAGGAGGAGAGACCCAGTCACTGCTGGAGGAGCAGAGGCCCAGGCTGGAGGAGGAGAGACCCAGGCTGGAGGAGGAGAGGCCCAGTTGCTGCTGGAGGAGGAGAGGCCCAGGCTGGAGGGGAAGGGATTTGGCTGTAATGTAAAAACTAACCCTTTCTTGCCCAACCCTTTCTACAGGCTGTAATGCAGTTCTATTCAATAGTCCAATGTTTACCTTTATAGACAGGCTCAGTGAGTGGGCAAAAATTTGGCAGTTGGAGTATAATTTGGCAAAATGTGAGGTTATCCACTTTGGTAGGAATTATAGAAAAGCAAATTATTATTTAAATGGGGAGAGATTACAAAATGCTGAGGTACAGAGGGATCTGGGGGGTCCTTGTACATGAAACACAAAAAGTTAGCATGCAGGTACAGCAAGTGATCAGGAAGGCAAATGAAATGTTGGCCTTTATTTCAAGGTGGATGGAATATAAAAGCAGGGAAGTCCTGCTACAATTGTACAGGGTATTGGTGAGACCACATCTGGAGTATTGCGTACGGCTTTGGTCTCCTTATTTAAGGAAGAATATACTTGCATTGGAGGCAGTTCAGAGAAGGTTCACGAGGTTGATTCTTGAGATGAAGGGGTGTCTTATGAAGAAAGGTTGAGCAGGTTGAGCCTATACTCATTGGAGTTTGGAAGAATGAGAGGTGATCTTATTGAAACATATATGATACTGAGGTGGCTTGACTGGGTAGATGCAGAGAGGATGTTTCGCCTCGTGGGGAATCTAGAACTTGGGCGCATAGTTTCAGAATAAGGGAACGCCCATTAAAAACGGAGATGAGGAGAAATTTCTTCTCTCAGAGTGTAGTGTCTGTAGCAACAAATCACTGACTCCACACGGTCTGGTGTTGATCTAACTGCTGCGACCTTGGTCCTTTATTGAACAACTCCAGAGTGACTCTCAGGTGTGGTGGTCAGCCTCTAATACTGCCTCTTGCAGGTACTTTCAGGTCTCCCACCACAGCGCCCTCTGTGGTGTACCATTGTGCTTACTATACATTTAAGGTACCAGGACGATACACACATCGATACATAACATCTCACTTCCCCCCCCCAGGACGCAGGATGATACACACATCGATACATAACATCTCACTTCCCCCCCCCAGGACACAGGATGATACACACATCGATACATAACATCTCACTTCCCCCCCAGGACACAGGACGATACACACATCGATACATAACATCTCACTTCCCCCCGCAGTCCCGAAGCTGTTGCCGGGGATCTCGACCTTGTTTGTCCAATGGAAGGCAGGTATGCATAGACAGTGCGTTTGTATGGTACATGTTATCTGGTACGGATTGCGGGTACACTGAGCAGTTACATTAAATAGTTATTAACTGGTAACGGATCCCTGATTTCCTTATTAGCTCTTATCATTAATTGTACTTCATATCCATTATTTTACACAAACACAGTGACCATTCAGCATTAAAATATTAATTCTCATTATAAATCCATCATCTTACATTAACATAGCTCATTTTAGACTCGCTCTTGCCTGCCAGAAGTCAATTTGTGGGGATCACCACGTGGTAAGGCCCTTTTAAGACTCCCAGGTGCATTTCCTTTTTAAGGCGCCATCTTTGATGCAGCAGGATTCCACGAGGCTTCTCCTTGGGCGCCGCCATCTTTGATGCTCTGCTGCTCTGAACACGATGCCGCCGCCATCTTGCCCTCCGCTGCTCCAGATGCCCTGCGCCGCCGCAGCCTCCTCTCCCCTCCGCTGCCACCTGACTTGCCGCCTCTCCTGCTGCCGTCGTCATCGCTTCTCCGGCGGCCACCGTCATAGCCGCCGACCTCCAGCTGCTGCCGCCGCCCGACTCTTGCTCTGTGTGGGCCCTTATGATCCGCCTGCCATCTTGGATCCCTCGCACCCCGCCCGCAGCGCCCTGCCGGCTCACCCCGCCCCCCACTAGGCCCGCCTCTGCAGGGCTGCTTGCCTGTGGAGGCTAAGGCTGCAGGATCTCTGTGGCTCGAGGTCCGGGGCTGGGGCTTGCTCTGCTTGCCTGTGGGTGGATTGAGGCAGCAGCTCCAGTTCGGTCGGCGCTGCTCTCTGGGAACCCGGGGCATGGCAGCACCCCGGGGAGCAGCAGCCTGTGGAGTGGTGAAGTCTTCCCAGCTCCCACGGATCATCCCCATCCACCTACGGCCGAGGAGCGTCGGCCCATCGCCTGCAACAACCCACAAAGGTAAACCGTGCGTCTCGTCCCCGTGGGATACCTGCACCTCCGCTCTGCCAAGAACAGGTATCAGTTCCATGGTGTAGGTACGCAGCATCGCCGTGACCGGGACCAGCTTGGGTCGTGCAGCTGGGTTAAATCACAGTTTATCAAAAGTTCTCTGGCTCATCAACGACGGACCCGAGCCCGTGTCCACTTCCATACTCACAGGGACTCCGTTGATTTTTACTTCCATTATCATTGGGGGCGAATCGTCGGAGCACGTATATAGTCCCAACACCTCATCTTCTTCTGCCTGCTCCTCACTGAACAGTGGATCATCCTCCATCTCCTCAGCCACATGGTGAGTCTGATTTCTTTTACATATACGCTGAAGGTGGCCTTTCAGGTGGCAGGTATTACACGTTTACTCCGCAAACCTGCACCGGTGAGCCCCATGGCTTCCTCCGCAGCACCAGCATGGTGCTGCTTGATTGGCCCCCCTCAGCAGACTCTGAGTTGCAGGACCCCGAGGTCCATGCTCTCTGCCCCGGGCAGAGCCACGTTCTGCAGTTTTGTCCATGGTGGGCGCTATCCTGTGGACAGTGCCTGCCGGGTTCGAGACTGAGTGGATCATTTGTTTGGTGCTGCAAGTCGAGGTCATATATGCCCGGCTGATGGTAATGGCCTATGTCAGGGTGACTGTGGGTTCCGTGGCTAGCAGCTTGTGAAGGAGGCCCTCATGGCCGATCCCCATGATGAAAACGTTCCGCAGTGCCTCGTCAAGGAGTGTCCCAAAATCACAAGGCGCCGTGAGTCTCCTGAGGTCCGCAGTATATTTAGTGACATCCTGGCCCTCGGGTCTGCAGTGATGGTAAAATTTGTATCTGGCCGTGAGGATGCTCTCCTTCGGTTTCAACTGGTCATGAATGAGTTCAGTCAGCTCCTCATATGACTTGTCCCTGGCTCTCCTGGGTGCCATCAAATCCCTGACGAGACAGTAAACCTCATCGCCACAACTGGAGAGCAATATCGCCTTTCGCTTCTCTCTCAGTGCGTTCGTGTGCTCCGTCAGATCGCTTGCTGTGAAATAGTACTCGAGCCTTTCCGTAAAGGCCTCCCAATCATTGCCCATGGTAAAATCCTTTAGCGAGCCCAGAGTAGCCATGGTTACGTGGAATTCGTCCGCTTCCTTGTCACCAATGTAGTGTATGTAGCTCACACATCACTGACTCCACACGGTCTGGTGTTCATCTAACTGCTGTGACCTTGGTCCTTTATTGAACAGCTCCAGAGTGACTCTCAGGTGTGGTGATCAACCTTTTATACTGCCTCTTGCAGGTACTTTCAGGTCTCCCACCACAGCGCCCTCTGTGGTGTACCATTGTGCATAATATACATTTAAGGTACCAGGACAATACACACATCAATACATAACATCTCACTTCCCCTCCAGGACGCAGGACGATACACACATCGATACATTAAGGTGGATTGCAAAAGTTTCTATAGGTATGTAAAGAGAAAAAGGTTAGTAAAGACAAATGTAGGTCCCCTGCAGTCAGAATCGGGGGAAGTCATAACGGGGAACAAAGAAATGGCAGACCAATTGAACAAGTACTTTGGTTCGGTATTCACTAAGGAGGATACAAACAACCTTCCGGATATAAAAGGGGTCAGAGGGTCTAGTAAGGAGGGGGAACTGAAGGAAATCTTTATTAATCGGGAAATTGTGTTGGGGAAATTGATGGGATTGAAGGTGGATAAATCCCCAGGGCCTGATGGACTGCATCCCTGAGTACTTAAGGAGGTGGCCTTGGAAATAGCGGATGCATTGACAGTCATTTTCCAACATTCCATTGACTCTGGATCAGTTCCTATAGAGTGGAGGGTAGCCAATGTAACCCCACTTTTTAAAAAAGGAGGGAGAGAGAAAACAGGGAATTATAGACCGGTCAGCCTGACCTCAGTAGTGGGTAAAATGATGGAATCAATTATTAAGGATGTCATAGCAGTGCATCTGGAAAATGGTGACATGATAGGTCCAAGTCAGCATGGATTTGTGAAAGGGAAATCATGCTTGACAAATCTTCTGGAATTTTTTGAGGATGTTTCCAGTAAAGTGGACAAAGGAGAACCAGTTGATGTGGTATATTTGGACTTTCAGAAGGCTTTCGACAAGGTCCCACACAAGAGATTAATGTGCAAAGTTAAAGCACATGGGATTGGGGGTAGTGTGCTGACGTGGATTGAGAACTGGTTGTCAGACAGGAAGCAAAGAGTACGAGTAAACGGGTACTTTTCAGAATGGCAGGCAGTGACTAGTGGGGTGCCGCAAGGTTCTGTGCTGGGGACCCAGCTGTTTACATTGTACATTAATGATTTAGACGAGGGGATTAAATGTAGTATCTCCAAATTTGCGGATGACACTAAGTTGGGTGGCAGTGTGAGCTGCGAGGAGGATGCTATTAGTCTGCAGAGTGACTTGGATAGGTTAGGTGAGTGGGCAAATGCATGGCAGATGAAGTATAATGTGGATAAATGTGAGGTTATCCACTTTGGTGGTAAAAACAGAGAGACAGACTATTATCTGAATGGTGACAGATTAGGAAAAGGGAAGGTGCAACGAGACCTGGGTGTCATGGTACATCAGTCATTGAAGGTTAGCATGCAGGTACAGCAGGCGGTTAAGAAAGAAAATGGCATGTTGGCCTTCATAGCGAGGGAATTTGAATACAGGGGCAGGGAGGTGTTGCTACAGTTGTACAGGGCCTTGGTGAGGCCACACCTGGAGTATTGTGTACAGTTTTGGTCTCCTAACTTGAGGAAGGACATTCTTGCTATTGAGGGAGTGCAGCGAAGATTCACCAGACTGATTCCCGGGATGGCGGGACTGACCTATCAAGAAAGACTGGATCAACTGGGCTTTATTCACTGGAGTTCAGAAGAATGAGAGGGGACCTCATAGAAACGTTTAAAATTCTGACGGGTTTAGACAGGTTAGATGCAGGAAGAATGTTCCCAATGTTGGGGAAGTCCAGAACCAGGGGTCACAGTCTGAGGATAAGGGGTAAGCCATTTAGGACCGAGATGAGGAGAAACTTCTTCACCCAGAGAGTGGTGAACCTGTGGAATTCTCTACCACAAAAAGTAGTTGAGGCCAATTCACTAAATATATTCAAAAGGGAGTTAGATGAAGTCCTTACTACTCGGGGGATCAAGGGTTATGGCGAGAAAGGAGGAAGGGGGTACTGAAGTTTCATGTTCAGCCATGAACTCATTGAATGGCAGTGCAGGCTAGAAGGGCTGAATGGCCTGCTCCTGCACCTATTTTCTATGTTTCTATAACATCTCACTTACCCTCCAGGACGCAGGACGATACACACATCGATACATAACACAGAGGGTCATGAAACTTTGGAATTCTCTGCCCCAGAGAGCTGTGGAGGCTGGGTCATTGAATATATTTAAGGTGGAGATAGACAGATTTTTAAACAATAACGGAGTCAAGGGTTATGGGGAGAGGGCAGGGAAGTGAAGTTGAAGCCAAGATCAGATCAGCCATGATCGTATTGAATGGTGGAGCAGGCTCGAGGGGCCAAATGGCCTACTCCTGCTCCTATTTCTTATTTTATCTTCAAATCCACTTTCAATATTGGGGTTGTGCCAAAAGACTGGAGGATTGTAAGTGTCACACCTCTGTTTAAAAAAGGAGAGAGTGATAAACCCGGCAACTACAGGCCAATCAGCCTAACGCTGGTGGTGGAGAAACTTTTAGTGACATTAATCCGGGACAAAATTAATTATCATTTGCAAAAGCATGGATTAATAAATGAAAGTCAGCATGGATTTTTTAAAGGTAAATCATATTTGACTAACTTGATCGAGTTTTTTGATGAAGTACCGGAGAAGATTGATGAGGGTACGACAGTTGATGTTATGTATATGGACTTTCAAAAGGCAGTTGACAAAGTAGCACATAATAGACTTGTTCGCAAAATTAAAACCCAGGGGCCAGACTTTCGGCTTCATTGTCGGCGATTTTCTCGGCATTACAGCTGGTTTTTCACCTGGCGAGAGTTTCCAGGTAAGTTTTTGAATGTTATCGCCCACATCTGAAGTCGCCCGGCGGGACTAGCCCACCCACGTACAACGCCGATAACAACCGCCAGGGCGTAAGTTTGGGCTCAACCACCAACATCCAGATCGCCGAGAGACCCACCCTGTACAGGGCGGTAAGGGGGGAACCCTCAAAGAGAGGTAAGTTAAAGGTTATTTAATTATTTAAAACAATGTTTTACCACAGCAATTAGGGTTAAAACTGTCTTGGGAAGGATTTGTATGTGTTTATTTTTTTTAATGAACATTTTTTCTTTAAGTTTTCCCCCCTCCGTAGGCCCAACCACAGCCTGGGCCTAAATTTTTCTACTTATCGTCCATTCTGGTAACCACCGCCCATTTGGCTAACTTTGCACTTACCTGCTGAAAAAACCGCCGAGAATAAGTGTGCAATGCCCATTTTCTCACCGGGTGATCAGTTCTACGTACTTTTACCTTTGTCATGTATCTTACATTATTTTATATAACTGTATCCTAACATGCTATACATGACTGTAACAAGATACGACCTGTAACCACCAGCATACCTTACCATCAGGGGTGCACTTGCAAGAGACAGGCATATAAGGACAGGTCTCAGGCAAGTCCAGCATTCCAGAGCTGTGAAATAAAGGTGCAGGTCCAGAGTGACCTTGACTTCACTACATGCCTCGTGTGAATCTGTACTGAGGGGACAGGACTTTACAGTGGCGACGAGTTACGGGATTACAGAATCCACAGAACGGCGAACAACGGATCAGATGAAAAGGACAATGCGGGAGACAATTGGGAGGACTTTATAGAAAGGCTCCAGCGAAGCTTTGTAACCAAAGACTGGTTAGGCGACGATAAGGCAGAGAAGAGAAGAGACCATCTCTTGACCAGCTGTGGCTCGAAAACATATGCTTTAATGAAGGATCTGTTGGCACCTGAGAAACCAGCAAGCAAGTCGTTTGAAGAATTGAGCACACTGGTAAGAGACCACCTGAAGCCAGCGAGCAGCCGACACATGGCCAGACACAGGTTCTACAACTACAGACGCTGTGTGGGCCAGAGCATACCCAACTTCGTGGCGGAACTTCGGAGGTTGGCTAGTTTATGTGAGTTCTCCTATGAACTGAGGAGAGAAATGCTGAGAGACTTTTTCATTGAAGGAATAGGCCACGCAGGCATATTTCGAAAGCTCATAGAGACCAAGAACCTGACCTTAGAGGCAGCAGCACTGGTTGCACAGACATTCTTGGTAGGGGAAGAAGAAGCAAGGTTGATTTACAATGCAGGTTAGACAACTAACAAAATATCGGAACAAGAAGTTCACAGCACTAAACAAGCTGCTACCCCCACACACAGACAAAACCGGGAGAACAGGCACTCGACAGCAGGCAGAAGCCATTAAGAGCCACAGGAACATCCGTTCACACCTCATCAACCCACAATGCGAGCAATGAACTACAAACTGAGAGAAGCTCAAGAGAGATCAGCCAGACGCAGTTCATTCCTTGGGAACACTTTGAGCAATGGAACAGGTCTGTGCTGGAGGTGTGGGGGTGGGCACTCGTCAAGGGGATGTCGATTTCACCAGGCTGTTTGCAGAAATTGTGAATATACAGGGCATTTATGTGAAAAAAAACGGCAGCTCGGCTGATATACGAATCGGCTGGGTCGGAAAGCGGACCAGAAGATGGTGGGGACAGTACTCGTGACAACGATGTACAGCGGGTCAACACGATCAATGGCCGCTGCTCCTACAACAGGACGCCTCCGATAATGATGAGGGTCCTACTCAACGGGATATCTGTCAACATGGAACTGGATACGGGAGCAAGTCAATCTTTCATGGGCGCTCAACAATTTGAACAACTGTGGCCGCATAAAAGAGACAGACCAAAACTCACAAGGGTTGACACCAAACTAAGGACTTATTCCAAAGAAATCGTACCAGTCCTCGGCAGCGCCATGCTCTCTGTCACACACAAAGGGACAGTGAACCGACTTCCCCTGTGGATTGTCCCCGGAGACCCCCCAGCACTGCTGGGGAGAATCTGGCTGGCAAAACTAAATTGGAAATGGGATGATGTCCATGCCATGTCATTAGAGGAACGGACTTCCTGCTCAACAGTTATAAAGCGATTTGAACATCTCTTTCAGCTAGGTGTGGGCACTTTCAAAGGGGCCAAAGTCAAATTCTACATCACACAGGATGCTAGACCGGTCCATCACAAGGCCAGAGCTGTACCCTATGTGATGAAGGAAAAGATTGAACACGAATCAGATAGGCTTCTGCGGGAAGGCATTATATCACCTGTGGAATTTAGCGACTGGGCAAGTCCCATTGTCCCAGTCATGAAGCCTGATGGATCCGTACGAATCTGTGGGGACTACAAATCTACCATAAACAGAGTCTCCCTATAGAACCAGTACTCGCTGTCCAGAGCGGAGGACTTATTTGCCACATTGGCTGGAGGTAAACCTTTCTCAAAATTAGACCTCACATCTGCGTATATGACGCAAGAATTGACCGAGGAATCCAAGCTACTCACCACCATCAACACACATCGAGGCCTTTTCATGTACAATCGATGCCCATTCGGCATCAGGTCGGCAGCTGCCATATTCCAGTGCAATATGGAGAGTCTGCTGAAGTCCATCCCGGGGACGGTTGTATTTCAAGATGACATACTTATCACGGGCAGGGACACCGACTCCCATCTTCGTAATTTGGAAGAAGTACTAAAGCGGTTGGATCGGGTAGGCCTACGAGTCAAGAAATCCAAGTGCCTGTTTGTCACACCCGAGGTTGAATTTTTGGGCAGAAGGATTGCCGCTGATGGAATCCTCCCAACAGAGTCCAAAACAGAAGCAATTCACCTGGCACCCACGCCCCGCAATGTCTCAGAACTGCGCGCCTTTCTCAGGCTACTCAATTACTTTGGGACCTTTATGCAGAACTTAAGCACGCTGCTGGAGCCTCTCCACATGCTACTCAGGAAGGGGTGCGATTGGTTTTGGGGGGACGCCCAGGAACGCGCCTTCAATAAGGCACGCAACCTTCTGTGTTCCATAGGGTACAGCTCTGGCCTTGTGACGGACCGGTCTAGCATCCTGTGTGATGTAGATTTTGACTTTGGCCCCTTTGAAAGTGCCCACACCTAGCTGAAAGAGATGTTCAAATCGCTTTATAACTGTTGAGCAGGAAGCCCGTTCCTCTAATGATATGGCATGGACATCATCCCATTTCCAGTTTAGTTTTCACCCAGGTAAAAAGCTAGTTCTCACATGCGATGTGTCAGCGTATGGCGTCGGGTGCCTTTTGCAACATGTCAATAGTGCGGGCAAATTACAACCCATGGCTTATGCCTCCAGGTCACTTTTGCGGGCGGAGCGCGGGTACGGAATGGTAGAGAAGGAGGTGCTCGCGTGCGTGTACGGTGTCAAAAAGATGCACCAATAGCTTTTCGGGGCTTAGTTCGCATTAGAAACCGACCACAAGCCCCTCACGTCCCTCCTATCCAAGAGCAAGGCAATGAACGCCACCACCTCGGCGCGAATTGAACGGTGGGCATTCATGCTGACGTCATACGACTATACCATAAGGCACAGACCAGGCACAGACAACTGTGCCAACGCGCTCAGCAGGCTACCCCTGGCGACCACGGAAGGGTCTGACGCACAGGACTGTGAGATAGTCATGGCAATCAATACCTTTGAGTCCACAGGTTCGCCCATGACAGCTCGCCAAATCAGAGCCTAGACGGCCAGCGACCACATGTTATCCTTAGTAAAAAGATGTGTCCTAACCGGTGACGGGGCAGAGGCACGGGATGTCTGCCCTGAGGAATTAAAACCCTTTCACAGGCGCATGCATGAGCTATCACTACAAGCAGACTGCCTGATGTAGGGTAGCCGAGTAGTCATGCCTCTGCGAGGCAGAGAGGCATTTGTCCGGGAACTCCACCGCGAGCACTCGGGGATCGTTCTCATGAAGGCCATAGCCAGATCCCACGTCTGGTGGCCTGGCATTGACGCGGACTTGGAGCTCTGCGTCCGAAGGTGCACCATTTGTGCCCAACACAGCAATGCCCCCAGGGAGGCTCCACTGAGCCCCTGGCCCTGGCCTACCAAACCGTGGTCGCGGGTGCACGTAGACTATGCGGGCCCATTCATGGGCAAAATGTTCTTCGTAGTTGTAGATGCATTTTCAAAGTGGATCGAATGCACCATTTTAAACTCGAGCACAACCTCCACCAATGTGGAGAGCCTCGCAACCATGTTTGCAACGCACGGAATCCCTGACATATTAGTCAGTGACAGTGGTCCGTGCTTCAACAGCGCAGAATTCCCAAGACTTTATAATTGACCACGGCATAAATCACGTCAAGACAGCACCGTTCAAGCCGGCCTCCAACGGCCAGGTGGAGGAAGCAGTGCAAATCATTAAACAAGGCATGCTTAAAATCCAAGGTCCCACGCTGCTATGGTCGCCTGTCGCGACTGCTGCTGGCATACAGATCTCGTCCGCATTCACTGAAAGGGACGCCCCCCGTGCAACTGTTGATGAAAAGGACTTTAAAAACAAGGTTATCATTAATCCTTTACATGCAGGAAATCATTGAGGCAAAGCGCCATAAGCTGACTGAGTACAGAAATTCGAGGGGGCGATGGAATGAGATAGGGGACAAAGTGTTTGTACCAAACTATGGCAGGGGTCCCAAATGGCTTGCAGGGACAGTAACGGGCAAGGAAGGAAACAGGCTACTGGTAGTACAAATGGACAATGGCAAAACCTGCCGAAGGTATGTAGACCAAGTCAAAAGCAGATTTAACAACAACACTGCATAACCAGAGGCAGACGACAATGTGGAACTCACACCACACCTGGTGGACAGACAGAGGGAACAACCTGAGGAAAGGACAATCCCAACAGACAGCCCAGGCGAGTCAACAACCATCACACCAATCGAAACAGACAGCCCAGGCGAGATACCAGCAAACACACCCAAAGAAAAACAGACACCAAGGCAAACAACTGAACCACAACTCAGATGCTCCACGCGAGAGCGTAGACCACCTGAGAGACTGAACCTATAAAGACAATAAGACCTTGGGGGAGGGTGATGTCATGTATCTTACATTATTATATATAACTGTATCCTAACATGCTATACATGACGAAAATAAGATATGACCTGTAACCACCAGCATACCTTACCACCGGAGGTGCACTTGCCAGAGACAGGTATATAAGGGCAGGTCTCAAGCAAGTGCAGCATTCCAGAGCTGTGAAATAAAGGTGCAGGTCCAGAGTGACCTTGACTCCACAACATGCCTCGTGTGAATCTGTACTGAGGGGACAGGACTTTACAACCTTCAAAATGGAAATTCTCGCCCGCTTCTTTCTCCGAGCGTCAGCAATCCTTCTCAGCGGGCAATTGGGCGTTGAGGGCCTTTATGGAAAGTCTGGCCCCAGGAGTTTAAAGGGGCACTGGCAGCAGAGATACAAAATTCGTTATGGAACAGAAATCACAGAGTAGTGGTGAAGGGTTTTTCAAACTGGAGGGACGTATACAGTGGTGTCCCCCAGGACTCGGTATTAGGATCATTGTTCTTTTTGATATATCATCATCAGCATCATTGGCACTTCCTCGGAGTCGAGCATGACTTGCTTCCACACTGGAAATGAGTTCTCAGGTGATTGAAGAGTCCAATGCAGGACTTACAGTCTCTGTCATAGATGGGGCAAATGATAGTCAAAGGAACAGGTGGGTGGGGTGCTTGGGTTGCCACACGTTCCTTCCGCTCTCGATGCTTGGCTTCAGATTGCTCTCGGCGAAGAGACTCGAGGTGCTCAGCGCCCTCCGGGATGCATTTCCTCCACTTAGGGTGGTCTTGGGCCAGGGATTCCCAGGTGTCGGTGGGGTGTTACATCTTTACAAGGAGGCTTTGAGAGTGTCCTTGAAGTGTTTCCTCTGCCCACCTGGAGCTCACTTGCCGTGTCAAAGCTCCGAGTAGAGCACTTGTTTTCGGAGTCTTGTGTCAGGCATGCGGGCGATGTGGCCCATCCAGCAGAGCTGGTCGAGTGTGGTCAGTGCTTCAATGCTGGGGATATTGGCCTGAGTAAGGACATTGATGTTGCTGTGCCTATCCTGCCAATGGATTTGCAAGATCTTGCGGAGGCAGTTGGTGGTACTTCTCCAGTGTTTTGAGGTGCCTGCTGTACATAGTCCATGGGCTAGATTTTACACTTTTGTGCAGATCGTCTAAAATGGGTGATAAAAATGGGTTTTCAGATCGCTGGCTTGTTGCCCATTCTCAAAGCTCCTCGTCTCCATTTTTGAAATAGGATGTTGCCACGAGCGATATGAAATGGGCGTTAGTATTGAATCTCTCTGACCTTCTGCTGTAAAGTGTCGCCATCCTTAGCAACGGCATGGCAACACTCAATTCCCGCAATTCAGGAGGTCAAGGGTCATCATGAAATGCGCATAAGAGGAGACAGAGATAGAGAGAGCTGAGAGGGAGTGAAGGCATGTGTGGGTGTGGTGTGGCTGCTTTGGGAAGAAGGAGGGAGAGGTTAGAGCTTTATAGCAAATTGGGAAAAAAAATTAGCTGTTACCAGCCAGATATTTGCCCAAATTTTGTGCCTATAATGGAGGGAGAGGAGGAGGCGACACAGTACGCTGTGGAGACTGACGCTGGCGAGTGCAGTGAGCTCGGAGAGGAGCACATTGGAGGGCGCAAAAGAGCGAGGAGGTTCTCGGACGAGGCAAATGCCTTCTTTCTGCAGGAGGTCGCGTTACGCTGGGGTAATTTGACACAGGTAGGGCGAGGGAAGCCCATCCCAAAGGCCGACCGGAAGATATGGGCCGAGATAGCAGAGGTGGTCTCATCGGCGACCAACGAGGTGCCTGAGGGCAACCAATGACGTGCGTGATGGAACAACCTTGTTGGATCCGCAAGTGTAAGTATTACATTTATTTACATGTACTGATATATTTATATAATTTGATTTGTAAGAGTCATGAGTGACTATCATCAGATGTGATGCCTTTCACTTTTACCGGTTATGTGTTGTATCAGTCTCTGTGACAGTACCTAGCAATGATATCACGCATTGATCTCATGCCATGTCATCCTGTTACCTTTTACAGAAGAAGCTTTTGATGATTAGCTCCGTGCAGAGGCGAACGGGTGGGGGGCCACCAGTCATCAGCGACATCACTGACATTGAGGAGCGGGTGCTCACACTCGTGGGGAAGCACCCCCGGACGGCCACGCAAGCAGCTGCAGACCCTGAAGTGATGCCACGTGAGTACAGTATACACCACTGCATGATGTAAGGTCAATTGATGCCACACCCACTCATATCCGAACAATAATATATGATAGATTGGTTCTAAAATTGTTCTCGATACAATGCTGGCCGAATGAAAATCATTGCAAGTCAGAATGTATTGATGGTCATGAAATGTGATGTCTGTGATGATTTTGATAGCGGTGGTGCTTTTGTCGTGCATCTGCTGTGTGTAGCGCTGGACTCACCTTGTGACCGTAGCACCCATTTCTCCTCTAATAACCTCATTTGTGTTTTACAGCTCAGCCAGCAGCGCGGCCCCAGGCAAGACCACAGAATCCAGAAGGTGGGGGCACAGGGCTGGACTCTCCGGACGATCCTACATCTGCTGCTGAGGAGCTCCGATTCTCGCCCGTCAATCTGCTGGGTCTGTTCTCTATGGATGAGAGCGCCGACTTCAAGGAACCTGCATCGCCAGGCTCCACAAGGCATTCCACAAGGCATTCCACCCCAAGGCCATCTAGTGCCCCTACGGCCATTCCTGCCTCCACTCTGGAGGTACCGGGCCCAAGCACCTCGCCACAGGGCACCTGCATTTGTCCCCAGGACGGCACTGACCTCGGGGAGGTTTCGTGGACGCAGCAGGTCTGGTCCACAAGCGCCAGATGAAAGTGGAGAGATGGTTAAGTTGTCCAGGAGGACTGTAGACATTGGTGACTAGATCCTCAATGCATTGGGGGCATATCCCGACAGCTGGCCACCATCTCCGGCACCATGACTGAGTACATTCCACAGATGGCATTGGCCCTGGAGGCCATAGCCAGGAACACTGCTGGCACAGGCTTCCCAGTGATACCAGAGCAAGGCACTCCACCCATAGGTTCCGCACCACCAGTGCGAACGACACATGAGAGGCAGGACCATGATCCTGCTTCTGGATACGAGAATATTCCCACCTCAGCACCCCCACTCCCATACCTGTGCAACCACCGCCTCTGCCTTCATCCCCCCCAATGAGGCACCGCCTGAGGAGCTCTTCGGCCAGGCGGTGTGGAGTGAGGAGGGAAAGGGGTAGACATGGGGAGAAGAAGGGGAGGGGGGAAAGAAAGTGAGGTGCATGTCTGCAGGTGATGGCTGTGTTATATCTCCATCTCAGTGTGTGCAATTTGTTGTAATGTATGGGGGGAGGGGCCACCCTCCTGCTTTGCATTTGTATTCTGTTGCTGAACATGTTGACCATTTAATTGATGTCAATGATCAGAAAAGTGGGGTGGGGGTGTTTTTTTTTCCTGTGATACTTATGATTTCAGACCAATGGTCTTATTAAATGTTTTTTATTCAACATAACCTTGTTGCGCAATGTCTCAGATAGCTGACCGTTACACACTGGTGATTCCTTAACATGAAAGGGTAAATAAAACTTAACTGGAATCAATTTACACTTTAACTGGCACCAAGGTGATGCCCACCATTGATGTCTAAGCTGCACACACACAGCAGTGTGTCAGCTTTGTCAATTATAGTGACGTTCTTTCAGGCAAATCGCTCATTTATGAGCTCCTGATGTCATCATCATAGGCATTCCCTCGAAATCGAGGAAGACTTGCTTCTACTCCTAAAGGAGTTATTTGATGGCTGAAAAGTCCAACACGAGAGCCACAGACCCTGTCATAGGTGGGATAGATATTCGTCGGGGGAAGGGGGGGATGGCACTGATTTACCTCACGTTCCTTCCTCTGCCTGCATTTGACCTCTTCACGCTCGCAGCGTTGAGATTCGAGGAGCTCAACGCCATCCCGGATGGACTTTCTCGACCTCGGACGGTCTTCGGCCAGGGTCTCCCAGGTGTCAGTGATGATGTCGCACTTCACCAGGGAGACTTTGAGGGTGTCCTTGTAACGTTTCCGCTGCCCACCTTTGGCTCGTTTGCCATGAAGGAGCTCCGCGTAGAGCAATTGCTTTGGGAGTCTCGTGCCTGGCATGTGAATTAAGTGGCCTGCCCAGCGAAGCTGATCGAGAGTGGTTAGTGCTTCAATGCTGGGAATGTTAACTTGGGAGAGGACACTGATGTTGGTGCGTCTGTCCTCCCAGAGGATTTGCAGGATCTTGCGGAGACATCGTTGGTGATATATCTCCAGCGACTTGATGTGTCTTCTGTACATCGTCCATGCCTCTGATCCATACAGAAGGGCGGGTATTACCACAGCCCTGTAGACCATGAGCTTGGTGGTAGGTTTGAGGGCCTGGTCTTTGAACACTCTTTTCCTCAGGCGGCCAAAGGCTGCACTGGTACACTGGAGGCGATGTTGAATCTCCGCATCAATGTCTGCCTTTGTTGACAAGAGGCTCTTGAGGTATGGGAAGTGGTCCACATTGTCGAGGGCCGTGTCGTGATTCTTGATGACTGGGGGGCAGTGCTGTGCGGCGAGGACAGGCTGGTGGAGGACCTTTGACTTACGGATGTTAAGCGTGAGGTTTATGCTTTTATGTGCCTTGGTGAATACATCGACTATATCCTGCAGTTCAACGACAGAGGTTTGGGTGATCTTGGACCCTGCCTGGAGGCGGCGGAGCTTCCCACTGGTTCTGTAGTTTAGTTCCACTAAGAGTCTTGCAGCTATGTAGCCACCATGGGCCCTTTCCTGCGGTCTGGAGGGGGGCCTTGGGCATGGTTGCATAGTCAACCTGAATGTATGGCCCTAGGTCAGTGTCCAGCCCCTCGTCGTCCTCTTCCTCCCTCTCCTGAGGTGGACCATCAGTCCCTTCTGGCAATTCTTGTCCCCTCCTGATAGCCAGGTTGTGCAGCATGGAGCACACCACCACGAATTTAGCTACTCGCTCACGATTGTATTGTAGCTCCCCTCCTGAGTGCTCCAGGCATCTAAAGCGCTGCTTAAGCACAGTTATTGTTTTCTGGACCACCTTGCGTGTGTCTCTGCGGCTCTCATTGTATCGCTTCTCGGCTTCGGTCTGGGTGTCACGCAGGAGGGTCATCAGCCAAGTGACTAGGCCATGTCGATTGTCACCAAGCATCCAGCATTGTCCTTATGGCTGACTCTTAAATATGTCAGAGACAGTGCTCTCACGCAGGATGTGAGCCTAATCGAAGCTGCCCGGACATTTGGCATTCACTGCCATTATTATCTGGTTGTGGTCGAAAACTAATTGGACCTTCAGGGAGTGAAATTTTTTCTGTTACGTAAAAGCTCTGGGTCCTGAGAAGGTGTCCGCATGGCGATGTGAGTACACTGTATTGCTCCCTGCACCTTGGGGAACTTAGCAATGCGGTAGAATGCTTCAGCCCTGTCAATCTGAGCCTCCATGGTCATGGGAAAGCTGATAAAGCCTATCCTAAGCGCTTTCAGGGCCTCCGTGACCTGTCTAATGCAGCAATATGTGGCATGGTGAGACAGAGTGGAAGTCTCGACCACGGAGACCCGAAAGGAACCGGATGCATAGAACAACAGTGCCGTGGTGACCTTGACCTCAATGAACAGTGATGTCCTGATGGCAGGCTGCAGATCTGCCTTGATGAGCTCGCATAACCATCTTGTGGAAGCGTAGTCTCCGTAGGCAGATGTTCTCGGATACGTTGAGGTAAGACCTCTTCTCCCTGTAAGTGCGGGGTGTGTATGGTATGGACCTCCTCCTCATTCTGGCACGTCTTAGATTGGGCACATAATGATGTGTATTAGATGTTGTGCCATTTGCACTCTGCAGCATCTGCGTATTAATCGATGCAGGCTGAGAAATGGCTGGCCCCATTCCAATGAAAGTATAAAACCGATTGATCAGAAGCAATAATTTCAACACTAAAAGACACCTGTAGTGAAACCCGATCATCCATAGTCTGAAAAGCTGTCTGGTGAGATGATCACTTCATCCGAGAAGAACTCCCGAGGTAATCCAAACTCCCCCGAAGTTGAAGCAGCGTTTTCAATGAAGCGACCTGCGATTTGAAAAATGGTGCTCACACCACTGTAATTAGTTCAGAACAGTTCCACTTTTTCAGAGCGGTGTTTTGGGCGAGCGATATTGTGGCGTGGTGTGTGCAAGGTAGTGAAAGTGACGCTGGGCGATATACCGGGTGTTAGTTTTGGCAAATTTGATCTTTACGACAGAAAAAGGTGGGCTGTCGGTATTATTGAATCTTGGCGTTAATTACGTGCTGAAAGTAACGCTGGGTGATATTATGGGTGTTGGTTTTGCCAATTCTGATGATTCTGCCCAAAAAAAGTGGGCGGGCGATATTATTTTTTCCTGGCATTACGTACATGCTGAAAGTAACGCTCGGTGATAAGTCTGCAAAAAATGGGCGTCAGTTTCTATTTTGTGGCTGAATGGGTGATATCTGAGCATTACACCTCAGTTCAGCGGTAAAATGGATGTTAAGTGGCCGTAATGCATGCAAAAATAATGGAAAAACTCGTCCCATGTCTCTGAGCCATATAGGACGGTGGGTATCACCCACTGCACTGTAGACCATGAGCTTGGTGTCATGTTTGAGGTCCTCGTCTTTAAAAGCTCTCTTCCTCAGGTGATCGAAGGCTGCACTGGCACACTGAAGGTGATGTTGGACCTCATCGTTGATGTCTGCTCTTGTTGACAGTAGGCTGCCGAAGTATGGAAAATGGTTCACGTAGTCCAAGGCCTCGTCGTGGATTTTGATAACCAGTGTGCAATGATGTGTGGTGGGGGCAGGTTGGTAGAGGCCCTGTGTCTTATGTTTGTTTAGTGTAAGGCCAATGCTCTCGTACACCTCGGTGAAGGTGTTGATGATGGCTTGGAGTTCAGCCTCCAAGGGTGCAATGACGGAGGATGGGATGACCTTGGATCTGACCTGGAGGCGGCGGAGGTTGAACAGATTCCCGTTTGATATATAATGACCTGGATTTGGGTATACAGGGAATAATTTCAAAGTTTGCAGATGAGAAGCAAAATAAGGCAAAAAAGGAAACATAGAAACATAGAAACATAGAAAATAGGTGCAGGAGTAGGCCATTCAGCCCTTCTAGCCTGCACCGCCATTCAATGAGTTCATGGCTGAACATGAAATTTCAATACCCCCTTCCTGCTTTCTCGCCATACCCCTTGATCCCCCGAGTAGTAAGGACTTCATCTAACTCCCTTTTGAATATATTTAGTGAATTGGCCCCAAATACTTTCTGTGGTGGAGAATTCCACAGGTTCACCACTCTCTGGGTGAAGAAGTTTCTCCTCATCTCAGTCCTAAATGGCTTACCCCTTATCCTTAGACTGTGACCCCTGGTTCTGGACTTCCCCAACATTGGGAACATTCTTCCTGCATCTAACCTGTCGAAACCCGTCAGAAGTTTAAACGTTTCTATGAGGTCCCCTCTCATTCTTCTGAACTCCAGTGAATACAAGCCCAGTTGATCCAGTCTTTCTTGATAGGTCAGTCCCGCCATCCCGGGAATCAGTCTGGTGAATCTTCGCTGCACTCCCTCAATAGCAAGAATGTCCTTCCTCAAGTTAGGAGACCAAAACTGTACACAATACTCCAGGTGTGGCCTCACCAATGCCCTGTACAACTGTAGCAACACCTCCCTGCCCCTGTACTCAAATCTCCTCGCATGTTTGATACCGAGAGCTAAATATTGTAGAAAGCCAAGTATAGAAAGTGCAAGGATGAAATTAAAAAGGAAATTAGGAAAGCAAAGAGGGCATGAAAAAATATTGGCAAGTAACATCAAAGAAAACCCCAAATCTTATTTAAATACATAAAGAGCAAGAGGATAACTAAAGAAAGAGTAGGGCCTATTAGAGACCAATACAGTAACATGTGTGTGGTGCCGGAAGACATGGGTATGGTTCTTAATGAATACTTTATGCTTGTTTTCACAAAAGAGAGGGTCGATGCAAAAATTGTAGTAAAGAAGGAGTGTCAAATATTAGATGAGATAAACATAGTGAGAGAGGAAGTATTAAGGGATTTAGCATCTTTGAAAGTAGATAAATCACCAGGCCCAGATGAAATTTATCCCAGGCTATTAAGAGAAGAGAGAGAATAAGGGGACTCTGACGTTGTACCGTTGTTTAAGCAGGGAGAAATGGACAGGCCAGTCAGCCTAACCTTGGTGGTGGACAAATTATTGGCAAAAATTCTGAGGGACAGTATTAATCCTCACATAGAAATGCACAGATTAATCAAGGACAGTCAACATGGAGTTGATATGCGAAGGTCGTGTCTGTTGTGTATCTGTAAAGCATGTACTCCCATGTTCCACCACCAGGGAGCTCATCCCCTGAAGTCCCAAGGGATCCCAGCATCCCTTGGGAGCACTGTATATAAGCCGGCCCCTAAGGCCTATTCCTCACTGGAGTATCTTATTAAAGATTGAGGTCACTGTTACTTCAACCTCCCTGTGTGCAGCCTCACCTGTGTTAGGAACACAATAACTGGCGACGAGAATACAAATCCAACGCAAAGATGCAGCAAATCCTGGAGAAGTTCTCGGCGGGTGAGGACTGAGAAGCCTATGTCGAATGGCTAGACCAGTACTTTGTAGCCAATGAGCTGGACGGAGAAGGAAGCGGCACAAAAAGAAGAGCGGTCCTCCTCGTAGTCTGCGGGGCACCGACTTACAGCCTCATGAAGAATCTTCTGGCTCCAGTGAAACCCACAGATAAGTCATATGAGGAGCTGTGTACGCTGGTTCAGGAGCATCTTAACCCGAGGGGAGCGTGCTGATGGCGAGGTATCGGTTCTACACGTGCCAGTGATCTGAAGGTCAGGAAGTGGCGAGCTACGTCGCCAGGCTAAGGCATTTGCAGGACAATGTGAGTTTGATGGCTACCTGGAGCAAATGCTCAGAGACTTTTTTGTACTTGGCATTGGCCACGAGACCATCCTACGAAAACTTTTGACTGTAGAGACACCGACCCTCAGTAAGGCCATTGCGATAGCACAGGCGTTTATGTCCACCAGTGATAATACCAAACAAATCTCTCAGCACACAAATGCTAGCAATGTTCGTAAATTAACTGGAACTGTGTTTGCGATGTTGTAGGGCACTTTCAAAGGCACAGGCACCTGCTGAATATATGTATGCATGTATGTATGTGTAAAAAGGTAGCCAGATATGAAATGGCTGCCAGGGATTCCGCAAAGCACTAGGGGAATTCAGCTAACAGTTAGCTTTACTACATTTTTGGGTAGCTGATGACACTGCAGTTCTGTGTACAGGAACACTGGAAAGGGTGAGCTCAGCAGAATGTCCTTAATCAACAAACCACAGACAAGATGTCCTAGCAGAATACTGAACAAAGAAATTCCTGTGACTGTGCAAGGATAAGGAGGTTAGGCGCAAGCAGAACCCAAGGACAGTAACGGAGATAAGGAGGCCTGGAGAACATCACATGGACATGAATCGGCCCCAACTATCACGAACTGATCATGCAGCCTCTTGATGTATCGGGGTTAATTCTATTGGCCCAAATAAACCTATATGTAATCTATAATTGTTATGATTGGATTGTGTCCAGCCGATGTGGGCTGAGTAACTGGAATGAACTGTTGTAAAACATATAAATATCGATGAATTTCTTTGTTCGGCGGAGTGGAGTGCCTGGAGTTGGACCAGAGGCTCTCTCCCCGCCGGCGTATTAAAGGCCGTTTTGGCATTAGGACCGACCCAGAGTGTCGAGTGATTCTTCCGGGAAAACATTTGCGCTAACAGTGCGTAGTCAGCAGGATTTCCCGGAGTCGCTGGACGCCCTTGGAAAAACCCGGGTGAGCATAAAAAAAAATTTAATTAGAAAGGGTGTGGAAGGTGGAAGCCGGTTGATCGACACAAGGAGACGGTCTAATATCTCAAACGCCTAGCCTGAGTCTGAATTCAGAGGACTTTTGTCCCACGCGACGGCCAGGAACTAAGTAGGCGTAGGGAACACACTTAGACTGTGGGATCGTGATAATGAGCGACACTTCCTGGACCCAGTAGTGTGATTTGAAAATATACCCCGGGGCCCAGGCGGTGCACAGCAACCAACGGAAACCAAACCTGTGAACAGGGTCAGACCAACAGACAAAACGGTGGTAGGTAGTCGTTAAGGAGGCGTAGGGCACTGCGGGAATTGCTTAAACGTGTTTTAAGAATTGTATAAGTTTGTATAATAGCAGAACTTGTGACCTGACAGTAGCCAGGAGACGGTCTACTACAAGTTACTCTTGGTAGAAAACAGACCTCTGAGAGTAAATTCCTAATGGTTCTAGTCCTACCCAGGAATAGCCAATAAAGCAAGTAACCTCGAGTGGGGACCAGAAGGGTCCCTTACCCGCCACCTGGTGGAAAAACAAAAGAAACTAATTGAGAAGATGATTAAGTCAGGATGGGACGCCCAGGACCCTCCAGCAAATCAACGGGAATGGTGGGAGAAGGAAAAGAAAGATAAAGATGAGAAAGCCGTGGTCTTGATTCTTCGAGCCCACAACAAATTAACAGAGGAAGTTAATCAATATATAAGAAATTTTAAAAAACCTGACAATGATTATCTTAAGTGAAGTGTGGATCAAGAATAGAGCCAGCTAAACAATAAACTTTGTTGAATGAAAGGAGACTTCTGTGAATGTCTGTCTAGGAATGAGATAAAGAATGGAGAAGGGAAGCTGTAATGCCTTTTAAAAAAAGAAGCCTGTGTGGGTCTCTCGAGGCTGCAGGCTGGGGGAATACGCTCCCATTTTTCCTTTGTGTAAAACCTTGATGCGAAAGCTTCTAGCTCAGTAAAGAGATCTTTAAATAACAGATTGGCAGTACAATATTTGAATTGCGATTTTGAGATATTTCAGGTGACTCTCACCTGATAAACATTTTGGTTGTATTGGAAAATCCTGGGTTTTGAAGCCTTTTTAATAAAAGTATACGTATTGTGTCAGAAGCTGAAGCTTAAAAAAGATGTAATTTATGAGATATAGTACCACAAAATTGAAGTTACAGAGCAAAAGATTAGAGTTTTTGTTCAGCTTCTAAAACAGAAGCTAGGCACAAAAAAAACAGGATTACCATATTTGACATTTTGTAATTCAACAATAAATACAAATTCTACGAAAGGGGAGCAGAAATTAGGATGGGTACAGTGAAGAGTTAATTTTGTTGTGAAGGTTTCAAGTACCACTGGTTAAGAAAAGGCAAAACAAAATGCGATATATTTAAAACAAAAAGTTAAATCTGACTTTTTGAAAAAAAAGGTGTTTGTGATGGAAAAAGACATAACTTACTGAATACTAGTTGATATTAGCTGTGAAAACGATATTGGTTTAATTGGAAAAAAAAAGATTTCCAGAATAGACATGTTTATCAAGAAAAGTCCCGAACAGTCTAAACAAGCAGCAGGGTTTTGAAAATAACAAGGAGAAAAGATCTAAGCTATGCGAACTCAGCACAGAAAGGAAAAACTGGGAATTAGAAAATCTTACTGAATTTTAAAATTCTTATAGAAAATGGAACTGGCATGGAAGTTTAGATTTTGTGCCAAGAGAGAAATAAAACACAAGATTTGCCCAGTGAACGGGACCGTAAAAAAACCCCGGAATGTTGGCATGTACACAGCTTGTGTGAAAATTGTATTTCAGTAAACAAAATAGCTATTAAAAATGTGTGGTCTCGTTTTAAATCAATTAAAAAAAATATTTGGCAAGTACTTGAATTAGAAGTTTAGAAAATGTGGAGTTTAATCTAAAATGCTGTCTTTCCCAATGAGAAGAGTGGAGTGCCTGGAGTTGGACCAGAGGCACTCTCCGCGCTGGCATAATAAAGGCCGTTTTGGTGTTGGAACCGACCCAGAGTGTCGAGTGATTCTTCCGGGGAAACATTCATGCTAAGAATGAGCAGAAATGTACAGGGCAGAACCCACGAGTCTGCGACTGCCAGCAGGCCTCAGGTGACCCAAATGACTCAGTCCCCAACAAAGGATGAATGCAAGGCAATTCACACCTTGTTGGCATTGTGGAAGCTTCCATTCAGCCTATTCACGCTGCTTCAAAGGGTATGTTTGCAAGAGCTGTGGAACAATGGGGCACCTCAAACGAGCTTGCAAATGAGCTGCAAGCTCTGCAAAACCTGCTAATCACCACGTGGCAGAGGAAGATCGGTCCATTATGGATCAAAGCAATTTCGAGCCTCAGAAAGAGGAGGCAGATGCTGAAATACATGGGGTGCATACATTTTCGACAAAATGTCCACCTATAATGCTAAACGTAATAATTGAATGGCTTACCCGTAGCCATGGAACTGGACATTGGCACTAGCCAATCCATCATGAGTAACAAGATGTTTGAGAGACTGTGGTGCAATAAGGCATTCATACCAGCCCTGAGCCCCATCCACACGAAGCTGAGAACATACACCAAAGAGCTTATCACTGTCCTGGGCAGTGCCATGGTCAAGGTCACCTTGAGGGCACGGTGCACGAACTGCCACTCTGGATTGTCCCGGGCGATGGCCCCACATTGCTTGGAAGGAGCTGGCTGGGCAAAATCTGCTGGAACTGGGATGACATCCGAGCGCTATCGCATGTCGATGAGGCCTCATGTACCCAGGTTCTTAACAAATTTCCTTTCCTTTTTGAGCCAGGCATTGGAAACTTTTCCGGGGCGAAGGTGCGGATCCACTTGGTCCAAGAGGCATGACCCATTCACCACAAGGCGCGAGCGGTACCTCACATGATGAGGGAGAGAGTGGAAATCGAGCTGGACAGGCTGCAATGCAAGGGCATCATCTCCCTAGTGAATTCAGCGAGTGGGCCAGCCCGATTGTTCCAGTACTCAAAAGTGATGGCACGGTCAGGATTTGCGACGATTATAAAGTAACTATTAATCGTTTCTCGCTACAGGACCAATACCCGCTACCGAAGGCAGACGACCTATTAGCGATGCTGGCAGGAGGCAAGACGTTCACCATGCTCGACCTGACTTCGACCTACATGACGCAGGAGCTGAAGGAATCTTCGAAGGGCCTTACCTGCATCAATACGCACAAGGCACTGTTCATCTACAACAGATGCCCATTTGGAATTTGATCGGCTGCAGCGATCTTCCAGAGAAATATGGAGCGCCTACTCAAGTCGGTACCACACGGTGGTCTTTCAGGATGACATATTGGTCATGGGTCGGTGCACCGCCGAGCACCTACAAAACCTGGAGGAGGTCCTCCAGCAACTGAATTGCATAGGCCTGCAGCTGCATAGGTCGAAATGTGTCTTCATGGCAACAGAGGTGGAGTTTTTGGGGAGAAAGATCGCGGCTGACGGCATTCGGTCCACAGGTGCCAAGACAGAGACTATCAGGAACGTGTCCAGGCCACAGAACATCACGGGGCTGCGGTCATTCCTGGGACTCCTCAAATATTTTGGTAACTTCCTACCGGGGTTAAGCACCCTTTGAGAGCCCCTACATGTGTTATTGCGCAAAGGTGAGAACTGGGTATGGGGAAAAACCAAGTAATTGCTTTTGAGAAAGCCAGAAACATTTATGCTCCAACAAGCTGCTTGTATTGTATAACCCATGTAAAAGACTTGGGCTAGCATGTGATGCGTTGTCGTATGGAGTCGGGTGTTTATTGCAACAAGCTAACGTTGCGGGGAAGTTGCAATCTGTCGCCTATGCTTCCAGGAGCTTGTCTGAGGCCGAGAGGGCCTACAGCATGATTGAGAAAGAGGCATTAGCGTGTGTATTCGGGGTAAAGAAAATGCACCAGTACCTGTTTGGCCTCAAATTTATTGTGGAAACTGATCACAAGCCACTCACATCCTGTTCGCTGAAAACAAGGGGATAAATACTAATGCCTCAGCCCGCATACAAAGGTGGGCACTTGCGCTACCATCCGCCACAGGCCAGGCATCGAGAACTGTGCGAATGCTCTCAGTCAGCTACCATTGCCCACCACGGGTGTGGAAATGGTGCAGCCTGCAAACTTGTTGAGGGTGGTGCAGCCCGCAGACTTATTGATGGTCATGGAAGCATTTGAAAATGATAAATCACCTTTCACAGCCCACCAGATTAGGACTTGGAACAAGGCAAGATCCTCTGCTCCCCCAGGTAAAAAACTGTGTACGACATGGGAGCTGAACCAGCATCCCCGTTGAAATGCAAGAACCAATCAAGCCATTCCAGCGGCGAAAGGACGAGCTGTCCATTCAGGCATACTGCCTGTTGTGGAGTAACCGCGTAGTGCTACCAAAAAATGGTAGGGAGACGTTCATCTCGGATCTCCACAGCACACACCCAGGTATAGTAATGATGAAAGCGATAGCCAGATTCCACGTGTGGCGGCTCGGTATCAACTCTGACTTAGAGTCCTGTGTATGGCAATGCAGCATGTGTGTTCAGTTGAGCAACGCGCCCAGAGAGACACCACTCAGTTTGTGGTCCTGGCCCTCCAGATCATGGCCAAGGATCTATGCGGGCCCATTTCTCGGTAAAATGTTCCTGGTAGTGGTGGATGCTTTTTTAAAATGGATTGAATGTGAAATAATGTCGGGAAGCACCGCCACTGCCACCATTGAAAGCCTGAGGGCCATGTTTGCCACCCAATGGCCTGCCTGATATACTGGTCAGTGACAATGGGCCATGTTTCACCAGTGCCGAATTTAAAGAATTCATGACCCGCAATGGGATCAAACATGTCATCTCAGTCCCGTTTAAACCAGCCTCCAATGGGCAGGCAGAGCAGGCAGTACAACCCATCAAACAGAGCCTTCAACGAGTCACAGAAGGCTCACTCCAAAGCCGCCTGTCCCGAGTACTGCTCAGCTACCGCATGAGACCCCACTCGCTCACAGGGGTGCCCCCGGCTGAGCTACTCATGAAAAGGATACTTAAAACCAGACTCTCGCTGGTTCTGGTCAGGTAGAGAGCAGGTGGCAACAACAAAATGTAAACGATGGTCGCGCCACTGTGTCACGGGAAATTGATCTGAATGACCCTGTGTATGTGCTAAACTATGGACATGGTCCCAAGTGGATCACGGGCACGGTGATAGCTAAAGAAGGGAATAGGGTGTTTGTAGTCAAACAAGACAATGGGCAAATTTGCAGAAAGCACCTGGACCAAACGAGTCTGCGGTTCACAGACTGCCCTGAACAACGCACAGCAGACACCACTTTTTTTGAGCCCACAACACACACCCAAAGGATCAACGACACCAGGAAATCGAACCCATCATGCCCAGCAGCCCAGCAAGGCCAGGCTCACCTCGCAACACTGCAGGGCCAACAACATGACAATCCAGCGAGGGCACAGCCAACACACCAGAACAGATATTTGTACCGAGGCGGTCCACCAGGGAAAGAAAGGCCCCCGACCGCCTCATCTTGTAAATAGTTTTCACTTTGGCTTTGGCGGGGAGTGATGTTGTGTATCTGTAAAACATGGACTTCCATGTACCGCCACCAGGGAGCTCATCCCCTGAAGTCCCAGGGATCCCAGCATCCCTTGGGAGCACTGTACATAAGCCTGTTCCTCACTCTGGAGTGTCTTATTAAAGACTGAGGTCACTGTTACTTTAACCTCCCTGTGTGCAGCCTCATCTGTGCTAGGAACACAATAGTATCTGCCTAACTTGATTGAATTTTTAGGAGGTAACAAGGGGGTCAATGAGGCTAGTGCATTTGACATAGTCTACATGAATTTTAGCAAGGCTTTTCACAAGGTCCCACATGGCAGGTTGGTCAGAAAAGTAAAAGCCCATGGGATCGAAGGGAAAGTGGTAAGCTGGATCCAAAATTGGCTCAGTGGCAGGAAGCAAAGGGCAATGGTCGATGGGTGATTTTGTGACAGCAGGGTTCAGTACTAGATCCCTTGCTATTTGTGGTATATATCAATGATTTAGACTTCAATGTAGAGGGCATGATTAAGAAGATTGCAGATGACATAAAAATTGGTCGCATGGTTGATAGTGAGGAAGAAAGCTGTAGACTGCATGATATCAATGGACTGGTTAGGTGGGCAGCAAAGTGGTAAATGGAATTCAATCTGGTGAACTGTGAGGTAATGGATTTGGGTAGAGTTAACAAGGCAAGGAAATACACAATAAATGGTTGGATACAAAGAAGTGTAGCGGAACAGAGACCTTGAAGTGCACATCCACAAATTCCTGAAGGTAGCACGACAGGTAAATAAGGTGGTTACGAAGGTGGCGTAATACTTGCCTTTATTAGCCAAAGCTTAGAATATAAGAACAGGGATGTTATGCTTGAACTTTATAAAACACTAGCTCGAACACTGCATACTGTTCTGGTCACATTACAGGAAAGATCCCTGGGGAGCGGGCAGGGAAGTGGACCTGAGTCCATCATCGGATGAGCCATGATAGTATTAAATGGTGGAGCAGACTCGAGGGGCCGTATGGCCTACTCCTGCTTCTATTTCTTATGTTCTGAAGATGTGATTGCAATAAAGAGGGTATACAGGAGATTTTCAAGGAGAATTTTAGCTATGAGGAAAGAACATAAGAAATAGGAGCAAGAGTAGGTCATTTGGCCCCTCGAGGCTGCTCCGCCATTTAATAAGATCATGGCTGATCTTATCTTGGGCTCAGCTCGACTTCCGTGCCTGCTCCCTATAACCCTTCACCGCCTTATCATTCAAAAATCTATCTATCTCCACCTTAAATATATTCAATGACCCAGCCTCCACAGCTCTCTGGGGCAGAGAATTTCACAGATTTAAACCTCTGAGAGAAGAAATTTCTCATCTCAGTTCTAAATGGGCGACCCCTTATTCTTAAACTATGCCCCCAGTTCTAGATTCCCTCATGAGTGGAAACATCCTCTTTGCATTTACCTTGTCGAGCCCCCACAGTATCTTATATGTTTCAATAAGATCACTTCACATTCTTCTAAACAATGAGTTTAGGCCCAACCTGCTCAACCTTTCTTCATAAGTCAACTCCTTCATCTCAGGAATCAACCTCGTGAACCTTCTCAGAACTGCCTCCAATGCAAGTATATCCCTTCTCGTCCAGGCAGGTAAGTGATTGGCTGTTTGATTGGTGAGTATCTCTTTTTCTTTTATAATCAGATAATTAGAGGGATGGCAGGGCAGCTCAGTCCTGTGGAGTGCATGTCCTGCGGCATGTGGGAAGTCCTGGATGCTTCGCGCAGCCAATACAACCATGTGAGCAGGAGATTTCTCCAGCTTCAACTACTTGAGCTCCGCGTTTTGGAGCTTGAGCAGCGGCTGGAGTCACCACAGTGCATCCATGAGGTTGAGAGCTATATGGATAGCACGTTTCCGGAGGTGGTTACCCCGCAGGCAGAGGGGCAGTGGATGACCACCAGATGGAGGAAGAATACTAGGAAGGTAGTGCAGGAGTCCCCTCCTGAGTCCATCTCGCTTTCCAACCGATATTCTCTTATGAGCACCATTGAGGGTGATGGTGACTCTGGGGAGTGCAGCCAGAGCCAAGTCCAAGGGACTACGGGTGGCTCAGCTGCACAGAGGGGAGGGACAAAGAATAAAAGAGCTATAATGGTAAGGGATTCAATAATTAGGGGAATAGAGAGGTGTTTCTGCAGCCGTAGATGTGACTCCAGGATGGTATGGTGCCTCCCTGGTGCCAGGGTCACACAGGAATGCAGGGTATTCTGGGGGGAAGGTGAACAGCTAGAGGTTGTGGTCCATATTGTGACCAATGACATAAATCGAAAGAGGGATGAGGTCCTGCAGGCAGAATTTAGGGAGCAAGGAGAAAAATTAAAGGGTTCAACCTCAAAGGTAGTAATCCTTGGGTTACTACCGGTGCCATGTGCTAATGATTACAAGAATAGAAGGATAGAGAGGATGATTGCTGGAGAGTTAGTGCAGGAGGGAGGGCTTTAAATTCCGCAACAGCGCTTGGACCAAGATCCTTGCGGGGGGTTTTGCTCGTGCTGTTGGGGAGAGTTTTAACTAGCTTGGCAGGGGGATGGGAACTTGAGAACAAATTCAATCGGGAAATAAAGCTGAAATTGCAAAGCAAGAATGTAGAAAGTGAATTTTTCAGACAGAGGAAACAAGGGTTAGTAAGTAGTAATCAAGGACGTCTTCCTGTGCTAAATTGTATACACTTCAATGCAAGGAGTATAGCAAATAAGGCGGATGAGCTGAGAGCACAGGTAGACACTTGGGAGTATGACATGGCTGAAAGAGGGGCAGGTTTGGCAGCTCAATATTCCTAACTATGGGTTTTTAGACAGGAAAGAGGGGGGAAAAGCGGGGGGCAGGGTGTCAAGCTATTGATTAAATAAACTATACAGCTGTGAGGAGGGATGATATGTTAGAGGGATCATCAAATGAGGCCATATGGGTCAAAATGAAAAATAAAAAAGGGGCGAGCACACTGCTGGGCGTGTATTATAGACCCCCAAACAGTGGGAGGGAGATAGAAGAGCAAATATGTAGGCAAGTTTCTGTGAAGTTTAAAAACTATAGGGCTGTAATAGTAGGGAGCTATGGGAAAATTGAAGGGTTCAACTATGCTAATATTGATTGGGACAAATATAGTGTGAAGGATATCATCATATCATCATAGGCAGTCCCTGGAAACGAGGATGACTTGCTTCCATGCCGAAAAGGGATGAATTCACAGGTGTTTCAATGAAGGACCTAAGATTCCGGATCCCGAACTACATCTTGAAGGGTGGAAGATGCCTGTGTGTGGATTTTTTAATGTGTGGTGGCCGTTGCACCCCACGGGCTTGACAGATCTAGGTCTTGGTCCAGTGGCAAGGATTAACCAAGACGACTGGAGACCAGCTCTGCTGCACGGACCAAGTGCTCACACATATCGCATTGTCGGCTGGCCATTGCTGCGCCTGGCCCCTCGCCTCTTCTAAGTCCCAAACTCACGCCTCTCCTGGGCCCCGATCTGCAGAATTCCTAAAATGCATTCAAGAAAACTTTCTTAGTCAGTATGTAACAAGCCCAACATGGGAGGGGGCATTTCTGGATTTAGTTTTGGGGAATGAAGCTGGGCAGGTGGAAAGAGTATCAGTGGGAGAGCGCTTGGCTGTCAGTGACCATAATTCAGTCAGATTCAAGTAGTTATGGATAAGGACAAGGATAGACCAGGAATAAAAGTCCCAAATTGGGGAAGAGCTAACTTTGCTGAGTTGAGCAGCGATTTGGCCACAGTAGACTGGAAACAGCTACTTGAAGGTAAATCAGTGTCAGAACAGTGAGAGGCATTCAAGGAGGAGATCCTGAGGGCTCAGGCCAAACATGTGCCCTTAAACAAAAAGGGTGGGAATAACAATTCTAGAGCCCCCTGGATGTGTAGGGACTTACAGGGGAGGATAAAGAAAAAATATGGAAGCTTGTGTCATATAATGATGGCTAAATACTGTAGAATCTCTGGAGGAATATAGGAATTTCAGAGGTGAAATTAAAAAGGATATTAGGAATGTGAAGAGAGCATGAAAAATTCTTGGCAAGTAAAATCAAGGAAAACCCAAAGATGTTTTATAATATATTAAGAGCAAGAGGATAACTAAAGAAAGAGTATGACCTATTTGAGACCATGAGGGTAATCTGTGTGTGTAGGCGGAAGATGTAGGTATGCTTCTTAATGAATACTTTGCTTCTGTTTTCACAAAGGAAAGGGGCAATGTAGATACTGCTATCGAGGAGGAGTGTAGAATTCTGGACGAAATAGACATAGTGAGAGAAGAGGTATTGAAGGGTTTGGCAGCTTTGAAAGTGGATGTCACCAGGCCTGGATGAAATGTATCCCATGCTGTTGAATGAAGCAAGAGAGGAAATAGCAGAGGTTTTGACCATCAGTTTCCAGTCCTCTTTGGATTCAGGCATGCTGCTGAAGGTCTGCTAATGTGGTACCCTTGTTTAAGAAGGGAGAAAGGGGTAGGCTGAGTAATTATGGGCCTGTCAGCCCAACCTCAGTGGTGGGAACATAATTGGAAAAAATCCTGATGGACAGGATAAATCTACATTTAGAAAGTCAAGGATTAATCAGGGACAGTCAGCACAGATTTGATAAGGTATTTCCGATACTTCGGGAGCCTCTTATCAACAAGGGCAGACATTGACAACGAGATTCAACACCGCCTCCAGTGCGCCAGTGCAACCTTCGGCTGCCTGAGGAAAAGAGTGTTCGAAGATCAGGCCCTCAAATCTGCGACCAGGCTCATGGTCTACAGGGCTGTAGTAATATCTTCCCTCCTGTATGGCTCAGAGACATGGACCATGTACAGCACACCCCTCAAGTCTCTGGAGAAATATCACCAAAGATGTCTCCGCAAGATCCTGCAAATCCCCTGGGAGAAATATCACCAAAGTTAGCGTCCTCAACCAGGCCAACATCCCCAGCATTGAAGCACTGAACCGCTGGGCAGGCCACACTGCTTGCATGCCTGACTCGAGACTCCCAAAGCAAGTGCTCTACTCGGAACTCCATCACAGCAAATGAGCCAAAGGTGGGCAGAGGAAATGGTTCAAGGACACCCTCAAAGCCTCCTTGATAAAGTGCAACATCCCCACCGACAACTGGGAGTCCCTGGCCAAAGACCACACCTAAGTAGAGGAATTGCATCCGGGAGGGCACTGAGTACCTCGAGTCTCATCGCTGATAGCATGCAGAAACCAAGCGTAGGCAGTGGAAAGAGCGTGCGGCAAACCAGTCCCCCCCACCCTTTCTCTCAATGACTGTCTGTCCCACCTGTGACAGGGAATGTGGTTCTCGTATTGGACTGTTCAGTCAGCTACAAACTCATTTTTCGAGTGGGAGCAAATTGTAAGGGGGTATCGTATTGTAAGGGGAAAAAATACTGTCACCAAAGTGGAATAGGGCATTCGCTTATATGCATATATAGCTCTCATAAAACTCACTTACAAATGGGTTTGAAAATGGAGAACAGCTAAAAAGCAAAGCTTGCTGGTAAATGCATTGAACCCTAGCACAGACTGATGGAAGATTCAGCACAGGACAACACTTGCCAAGGACAGTAGAATAAACTGTTTGGGGAACATAGATTATAGTATTGACTGTAGTTTTGACTCGAGTTCTTGGGAGAGGGGTAAGGAGACAGCATACTGGGAGACAAGGTTAATTAAAACGTCATGAGAAACTGAGTCAAAGTTGACACCACTGAACAAACACATCCCATAAGACTGACAGGTGATGAAAGATATAAAGGATGGGGGTGCCACTCAGAGCCAGTCTGATAAGGGTCAACGAATCAATGTAACTTTGCTGATAAGCAGTAGGCCAATCAATGGTTTTGTAGGAGGGTCGCACATCTCAGAAAATGTATAACTGTCGATGTGGAAACCACTGTTCTTAGAAGGTTAATTCGGGAACGCTTCCCCTGCATGCTTGAATAAAAACCGGTTGAACTGAGGTTTCATCTGAGTGATTCAGTGGTCGCATTAACAGGCGGGTGTCGATTCCTTATATCAGAGTATCCACTTTAAATCAGAGCAGTCTTCTTTTTACCCCAACATTTGACGCTGTGAGCAGGGTGCAGGCACTCCGTCCCAGGTGATGTGGCAGCTATTGGAGTGACTATTCTTTTTTGTACCATCTGCAGAGCTGTATCACCTGAAGGAGGTAATCGGTACAAAGAACTAAGTTATAGCGAACCACGAAGGACGAAGACCGAGGTAGGATAACGTGACGGATGACATAATAAAACAAGGAGAAGCCAGTATTGATCGTGTGCGGTGCAAATAAGAAGGAATACAACCTAAAGAGGCAGTGGGTGCTGACCCCAGCATCTTTAGGAAAAACTGGCCAGTGGGATGGAATGAAGACCAGGGGAGCCTCTGATATATGGACCAGAAGGGTCTCAGGTATAAATGCTAGCAGGAAAGAATGTGAAAATAATCAAATAAAAAACTTACAAGTTAAAACCGACACTTAAGTTGCCAAGGAATCAGATTAGGGAGGCAATCAGTATTGTTAGTCCAGCCGGACGTTAGAGGAGTCCAAGGACTTGGAAACAGTAAATGGAATCGGTAGAGGGGTAGATGTACCCAGATGAGAAATGGCATGCACGGATAAGTTGCTGAAAAATAAAACTGACACAGAAGCTTCAGCTTTTGTGCTGAGGAAGAGAAAGATAAGCTGTGTTGAATGAAAAGTTGATGTGAATATCTGTCTTTAAATGAAAGTGTTTGTGTGGAAGTTTTCTTGACTGTGGAATATTTGAGGTGGGAGTTAATGAATTTTAATTTGTCTGAAAGCCTTTTAAAAGAGAAATGATTGTCTGTATGTCTGTTTTAGCTCCTCAACTTTTCAGACATGAAATGCACAAAGGATGGGTGTGTTTAACAAAAGATAAAACTTCAACCTTGAAGTTACAGTTGCCAGAAGAAAAACAAATTGAACGGATTAATTAGAGTACAAAAAATGGCGATTGTCTTATGTAGTTTAAATTCACAATTTCTCGGAGCTACAAGCCTTCTGTGTAAAATGTTTGTTAGATACAAAAACTAATTCAGTATTTTTACAGTTCATTGGAAAGACATCTGAAGAAAGGAGAAAATGAAAAAGATATTGGTTTAATTGGATTATTGAGGGTAATTAACCAATGAAAACCGGACTTTCATTGTGGCCACGGTGAAAATTCCGGTTTCTTTTCAAAGTGTGAATATGAAACTTTCAACACATTGGAAAAGAGGTAAAAGATACTCTATGTTGATAATGATTTTTGCCACGAAAAATAAAGGTGCCATTTGATTGTTTGGAAAATGATATTTTAAATTACAGGAAAGTTTCTACTTCAGTGAAGTAAATGTCCAGTTTGAAAACTTTTATAAAACTGAGATTAATTGTCTCTCATATAGGAAAGGTTTTTAAAAAAAGAATTAAGCCTTCTTACAAGCCTGCAAAGGAATTAACCCTTTCCACTGACAGCTGTTTTATTTAGTTCACCAAACAACTTTAGCATCGCTGCATGAAATTTAAAAATAATACTGGACATTATTAATTTGGGTTTCTTAATTGGAAGTGAATATTTTCCCATGTGCCAGAAGGAAAATAAACAAATTATAATGGTTATAAAGACTATGGAAAGAGCGAAGTAACATATCTAGGATACATCGTAACACAAGGAAAAAGACAAATGCCCAAGGACAGAAAGGAGTCTATTAAATCAATGCCAAGGCCAAGGACCATGAAAGCGGTCAGGCAGGTACAAGGGCTATTAAATTATTGCCACAATTTTATCACCGAATATGCCGAGATGGCCCAACCTATACAGGACCTGGTCAAAGGGGGAGAAACCCTCCCAAGAGTCAGTGGACTGGGGCCCTGATCAGGAAACGGCGTTTGTAAAGTTAAAACGAGCTCCCACCAAGTGTTCCAGCCCTGAGATTACCCGACCAGAATAGGCCTTTCCACATTGATACATACCACTGTAAAGATCATTTTAATGCGGTGGTGACTCAATTACATACCCAGCATACCTTAGTAGAATTGCTGAACACAGGAAGGCTAAAACCGATATCCGACGCGCGAAGGGCTAGGTGGGAAGCAATGCTCTTACCACCCCCCCAATGGGACGGTAACAATAATAAAAGACAACTGTAACAACTCTGCAGGGTGGATCATTATAGAGGGAGATAGGAGAAGATGAGGGAAGTAGTCAGGCTAGTGAAACCCCGCTTGAGGAGGCAGACATGGACCTATACGTAGATGGTTCCCAGCGCTATGTCAACAGGATGTCACGAACGGGATGGGCAATGGTAGGTAGCATCAGACAGGTTGGAAGGGAAGGATGGCTAGAAGTGGGTCTATTGGCTCAAGTGGCTGAATTGGTGGCTCTCACCAAGGATCTGAGGATGGCTGAGGGTAAAAGAGTAAACATCTATACAGACAGTCGGTATGCTTTTCGAGTAGTGCATGATTATATGATAGTCTGTTGTAGACGGGGATACATGACATCAGGAGGAGGGCCAATACTTCAGGTACAGGGAGAAGCCACTCCATAGGAAAAGGAGGGGCGGAAGCTGGGAGGAACCCAACAAGGGACCGATGGGGTATGGAGGAAAGACGGGAATGTGGCGGTCCCAGAATGCATCCAGGGGAGCCTACTAAATTTACACACGGGCAAGTCCATACAGGTAGAACCAACGATAAACTCGATGTCCAGATGCTGGTGGTGAAAGGGAATGGGTAGAGATATAGAGAACCACCTTAGAAGGGGCATGACATGCGCAAAATACAATCCAAGAGGGAAAGTAAAGGTCAGACGGGGACATCAGCTCCGATCGAAAGGACCCTGAGAAAACTTACAGATAGATTTTACTGGGCCATTACCCAGTAACAAGGGGAAGACATACTGCTTAGTTATAATAGACCAGCTTACGAAGTGGGTAGAAGCTTTCGCCACTAGAAATGAAACAGGCCTGCGCTCTACTACCATCCGGAAACTTCCTTAAAAGAGGCAATAGCCAAGGCAATCGAAGAGACTGGAAAGGGATGGGTAGACATGTTACCCCGAGTACTGATGAAACTCAGGGCAACCCCTAGTTGGATGACAGGACTGACACCCTTTGAACTAATGACCGAAAGGGCTATGAGACTGCCAGAAGTCTTGGTTGCAGGCAGTGAGGGCGTAGAACCTTATATAGACAGGATACGGAGGTTTGTGATGGAACTCTGTAAGCAGTTACATGACTTAAAAGCGCAAACTAGAGATCAACAAGTAATCAAGGACTTAGAGAATGACACTAAAGAACAGAAGGTCCAAATACCCCAAGTAGGCAGTCAGGTGATGGTGAGAACGGTAAGTGACATGTCCGCCTGCGTAGTTATAAGGGGTATTAGCAAGTGGAAACACTGGACCCAGTTGAAAAACATAGTCACGAACTAACTGGGAAATATTGTTTTTGCAGGTTTCTGGTGTTCGTGGGAACAACGTGGGGGAACTCACTTTCATATCAAGGACAACAGGCTGAGGGACAGCGAGGCCTGTATTACAGGGACTCGGGCGACATTAGTTGTGATAAAGAATCAAAAACGCTGACGGTGACGGACGGAGCAACAGTGGACTTAAATTGCAGCGTCGGAATAACGGGCGTAAAACAACGAAATGAGGAAACGAAGTGACATTGGGGATGGGCCAGTAATACGGGACTAATAATTAGTGTGACTAAGACCAGGGTTTGTTTAATAACCAGGGGGGGGGTACAAAGATACTGCACCTGCGGGAAGGGGTGCAGATAAGGTGCACGCCAAATTTCACTCAATTCTCCGGAGTACCCCAACAAGGGAAGGAAGAGTAGAAGATATGCCCGCCCTCCCAATGGACAGACATCTATGAATGGTGTTGGAAACATAGAAACATAGAAAATAGGTGCAGGAATAGGCCATTCGGCCCTTCGAGCCTGCACCACCATTCAATATGATCCTAGCTGATCACGCAACTTCAGTACCCCATTCCTGCTGTCTCTCTGTACCCCTTGATCCCTTTGGCTGCAAGGGCAACATCTAACTCCCTTTTGAATATAACTAACGAACTGGCCTCAACAACTTTCTGTGGTAGAGAATTCCACAGGTTCACAATTCTCTGAGTGAAGCAGTTTCTCCTCATCTCAGTCCTAAATGGCTTACCCCTTATCCTTAGACTGTGATCCCTGGTTCTGGACTTCCCCAATATGGGAACATTCTTCCTGCATCTAACATGTCTAATCCCGTCAAAATTTTATATGTTTCTATGAGATCCCCTCTTATTCTTCTAAATTCCAATGAATATAAGTCTAGTCGACCAGTCTTTCTTCATATGTCAGTCCTGCCATCCCGGGAATCAGTCTGGTGAACCTTCGCTGCACTCCCTCAATAGCAAGAATGTCCTTCCTCAGATTAGGAGACAAAAACTGCACACAATACTCAATGTGTTATCTCACCAAGGCTCTGTACAACTGCAGTAAGGCCTCCCTGCTCCTATACTCAAATCCCTTTGCTATGAAGGCCAGCATGCCATTTGCTTTCTTTACTGCCTGCTTTACCTGCATGCCTACCTTCAATGACTGATGTATCATGACACTCAGGTCTCGTAGCACCTCTCCTTTTACTAATCTGTCACCATTCAGATAATATTCTGCCTTCCTGTTTTTGCCACCAAAGTGGATAACCTCACACTTATCCACATTATACTGCATCTGCCATGCATTTATCCATTCACCTAACCTGTCCAAGTCCCCCTGCAGCCTCCTAGCATCCTCCTCACAGCTCGCACTGCCACCCAGCTTAGTGTCATCTGCAAACTTGGAGATATTATATTCAATTCCTTTGTCTAATTCATTAATGTATATTGTAAATAGCTGGGGTCCCAGCACTGAACCCTGCAGCACCCAACTAGTCACTGCCTGCCATTCTGAAAAGGACCCGTTTATTCCTACTTTTTGCTTCCTGTCTGCCAACCAGTTCTCTATCCACGTCAATGCATTACCCCCAATACCATGTGCCTTAATTTTGCACACTAATCTCCTGTGTGGGACCTTGTCAAAAGCATTTTGAAAGTCCAAATACACCACATCCACTGGTTCTCCCTTATCCCCTCTACCAGTTACATCCTAAAAAAACTCTGGAAGATTTGTCAAGCATGATTTCCCTTTCATAAAGTCATGCTGACTTTGACCAATCCTGTCACTGCTTTCCAAATGCGCTGCTATTACATAATTTCCAACATTTTCCCCACCATCGATGTCAGGCTAACCGGTCTATAATTCCCTGTTTTCTCTTTCCCTCCTTTTTTTAAAAGTGGGGTTACATTAGCTACCCTCCAATCCATAGGAACTGAACCAGAGTCCATGGAATGTTGGAAAGTGACCACCAATGCATCAACTATTTCTTGGGCCACTTCCTTAAGTACTCTGGGATGAAGACTATCAGGCCCTGGGGATTTATCGGCCTTCAGTCCCTTCAATTTCCCTAACACCATTTCCTGACTAATAAGGATTTCCCTCAGTTCCCCTTTCTCGCTAAATCCTTGGTCCCCTAGTAATTTCGGGAGGTTATTTGTGTCTTCCTTAGTGAAGACAGAACCAAAGTATTTGTTCAATTGGTCTGCCATTTCTTTGTTCCCCATTATGAATTCACCTAATTCTGACTGCAAGACCTACATTAGTCTTCACTAATCTTTTTCTCTTCACATATATATAGCTTTTGCAGTCAATTTTTATGTTCTCTGCAAGCTTACTCTCATACTCTATTTTCCCCCTCCTAATTAAACCCTTTGTCCTCCTCTGCTGAATTCAAAATTTCTCCCAGTCCTCAGGTTTGCTGCTTTTTCTGGCCAATTTATATGCCTCTTCCTTGGACTTAACACTTTCCCTAATTTCCCTTGTTAGCCACGGTGGAGCCACCTTCCCTTTTTTATTCTTACGCCACACAGGGATGTACAATTGTTGTAGTTCATCCATGTGATATTTAAATGTCTGCCATTGCCTATCCACCATCAACCCTTTAAGTATCATTCTCCAGTCTATCCTAGCCAGTTCACGTCCCATACCGTCTAAGTTTCTTTTCTTTAAGTTCAGGACCCTAGTCTCTGAATTAAGTGTGTCACTCTCCATCTTAATGAAGAATTCTACCATATTATGGTCACTTTTCCCCAAGGGGCCCCGTACGACCAGATTGCTAATTAATCCTCTCTCGTTACACAAGACCCAGTCTAGGATGGCCTGCTCTCTAGTTGGTTCCTCGACATATTGGTCTTGAAAACCATTCCTTATACACTCCAGGAAATCCTTCTCCACAATATTGCTACCAGTTTGATTAGCGTATTCAATATGTAGATTAAACTCACCCATGATAACTGCTGTACCCTTATTGCATGCGTCCATAATTTCCTGTTTGGTGGTCTGTACACAACTCCCACTAATGTTTTCTGCCCTTTGGTGTTTCGCAGCTCTACCCATATAGATGCCACATCATCCACGCTAATGTCTTTCCTTACTATTGCGTTAATCTCCTCTCTAACCAGTAATGCTATCCCACCTCCTTTTCCTTCCTGTCTGTCCTTCCTGAATATTGAATACCCCTAGATGTTGAGTTCCCAGCCTTGGTTACCTTGGAGCCATGTTCCCATAATCTCAACCACCTTCTTATGAATGCTCCTTGCATTAAGACTCAGAGCCTTCAGGCTTGTTCTTTTAACATTCTTTGTCCTCTTAGAATTATGTAGTAATGTGGCCCTTTTTGATTTTTGCCCTTGATTTCTCTGCCCTCCACTCTTGCTTTTCTCCTTCCTACCTTTTGCTTCTGCCCCCTTTTTACTTCCCTCTGCCTCCCTGCATAGATTCCCATCCCCCTGCCATTTTAGTTTAAACCCTCCCCAACAGCACTCCGCCTAGGACATCGGTTCTGGTCCTGCCCAGGCGCAGACCATCTGGTTTGTACTGGTCCCACCTCTCCCGGAACCGGTTCCAATGTCCCAGGAATTTGAATCCTTCCCCCTTGCACCATTTCTCAAGCCACATATTCATCTGAGTTATCCTACAATTCCTACTCTGAATGGCACTGGAGGGTTATTTCCTGAGATAGACCCACCACCATGGCCCCACCAACTACTTTAGTAACAGTGAGCACTACCAGGCCCCCGACCACCACACCCCCAATGCCACCAACGTGTCCAACTATGAACGCTGGGGCAAAAAGGGGATAAAAACCTGACCCTGCGAGCACTTGAAGGTCCTGAATCAAAAACCATGAGGTTTAAAGTGGAAAGAGGGTCAGGTAAAAAGCGGGACCAGGGAAAAAGAGGGATACTAGAAATGGTAGGCGTGGGATACGCGGCGGGAGTTGCGACGGTAAACACTATAGACCTGCACACGATAGATGATCGGGATGAAGATAATTAAAGCGTACAAGCACAACTGGGAAGTGGCGTGGAGAGGGAATTGTTACAAGTAGCCCACGCATTGCGAAACCGTGCCAGAACTATTCGATCGGCAGAGCAGAAAGAAACTTGAGTAGAACCATACAGACAGAAATAGTTTGCGCAGGGTACGGAGCATTGTTACTCAGTGGTACACAACATAACAGAGAGCAACTTCAAAATGGAAAGATGCCAGATTGGATAACACTTGATGTATTTACCAACTGGACCTTGGACAAAAACATGACTCATGCATGTGAGGTGCAGAGAAACAGTCATGCTTGAGTCCCAAAGGTCAGATGTGTAACCGGACATTTAACTATAATCGGTTTTGTATTATCAATATCACAGTATTATGTGACAAAGAGAGATCCCCTATACCAAACAGACAATATAGGGGAAACAAGAAATCAAACTTGCGTGCGTTACCATGACCTACCTATCCAGATATGTAATTAAAGAGAACAACAGTACTAAGAGTCTCAGCATAGATGGTTGTTATAAAAATAACCAAGTTATTTTATGTCGAGATCCACTACGAATGACGACTGTGGATATGGCCAAATTGACGGATGCACCTTGACACTAGTACTGGTTGTAGTGCAAGGGATCATATTGGTCACCCCAACATGAGACTACCAAACTACCGCTGTTCCACGAGGAAATGGGGAATGATGTGTGAGCACCACGACAACTGAAATGACGGTCACAAATAAGGGAGATATCATGAATACTGACTTCTGCTTTACCCCGCTTGACGAGACATATTTAAATTATAAACTATATGAACTAAAGGAAAAAACCATCAATGGGGCAATGATAGACATTATCCGAGAAGGGTATGTGGAGGCCATCGGGCTGCAAGAAGAACCGATACCGAACTGAATGAGGAACAAACTCAACTGGAGCAGGATATTCGGAGGCAAAGATTGAAGTATATAGTCCTGATAGAAGACATAGACAAACTGTGAAAGAACACTGAGGAAATGCTGGGCTCAATGTGCAAGTGCATCCGTGGATATGGATAGTGTCACATGTACTGGTTGTAGTGCAAGGGATCATATTGGTCATCTTGCTATTGTTAGCCTGTAAAAAGTGTAACCGACGTAAGAGGCAGGCCATAGCATGAACTATGGTAAAAACACTGAATAAAGGGAAATTAGGCAGTCCTGCCGAACGGACTTATCTTGTATTACCTTGATGGGAAAGCTGATAGTTGGGTCCTGCAGTTCCGGAGGTAGCGCTACCCAAGCGAAAGGGCAACCCTAGAGGCTCACCCATGAGGAATAGATTGGGAAATGGCCTATCTTGGGCATTTGCCAAGGGCCATAAGGAGGGATTGTAAGGGGGTATAGTATTGTAAGGGGATAAAATAGTGTCACCAAAGTGGAAGTAGACATTCGCTTATATGCATGTATAGCTCGCTTATAAAACACACTTACAAATGGGTTTTAAAATGGAGAACAGCTAAAAAGCAAAGCTTGCTGGTAAATGCGTTGAACCCGAGCACTGACTGATGGAAGATTCAGTACAAACAACACTTGCCAAGGACAGTAGAATAAGCTGTTTGGAGAACATAGATTATAGTATTGACTGGTAGTTTTGACTCGAGTTATTGGGAGAGGGCTAAGGAGGCACCACCCTGGGAAACAAGGTTAACCAAAACATCATGAGGAACTGAGGCAAAGTTGACACCACTGAACAAACACATCCCAAAAGACTGACAGGTGATGGAAGATGGAAATGATGGGGGAACCACACAGAGCCAGTCTGATTTGGGTCAACGAATCAACGTAACTTCGCTGATAAGCAGTAGGCCAATCGATGGTTTGGTAGGAGGGTTGCACACCTCATAAAATGTATAACTGTCGATGTCGAAACCTCTGTTCTTAGGACGGTTCATCAGAACTCTTCCCCTGCATGCTTGAATAAAAACTGGTTGAACTGAGGTTTCGTCTGCGTGATTCCGTGGTCGCTTTATGGGTGGGTGTTGATTCCTTATATCAGGGAGTCCACCTTGAAGAAGAGAAGTCTTCTTTTTACCCCAACACAAGTCTTCCTCAATTCGAGGTACTGCCTATGATGGTTAAGGGAAAATTGTGTTTCGTGATCGTGACTAAACTGATTGAATTTTTCAAGGAGGTAACCAGGAGGGTCGATGAGGGTAGTGCGTACGATGTAATGTGTATGGACTTTAGCAAAGCTTTTGATAAGTTCCCACATGGTAGACTGGTCACGAAGGTTAAAGCCCATGGGATGCTGGGTAAAGTGGCTAGTTGGATCCAAAATTGGCTTATAGGTAAGAAGCAAAGGGTAATGATTGATGGATGTTTTTGTGACTGGAAGGGGTTCTGCAGCACTCAGTATTGGGTCCCTTGCTTTTTGTGGTATACATCAATGATCTAATTTTGAATATAGGGTGTATGATTAAAAAGTTTGCAGATGACACTAAAATTAGCTATGTGGTTAATAATGAAGAGGAAAGTCATGGACTGCAGAAGGATATCAATCTATTGATCAGGAACGCAGAATAGTGGCAAATAGAATTTAATTCGGAGAAGTGTAAGCTAATGCACTTGGGGAGGGCTAATAAGGAAACGGTATACACATTTAATGGTAGGCCATTTAGAAATGTAGATTAACAAAGGTACCTTGGGAGTGTTTGTGCAGAGAAATCTTTTTGGGAGGAGACTAAAACGTTAAATCGTGTCCCCTTGATCCGGGGGACACACCAAACATTTTCAAGGCTCTTCTTTTTTTGTGTTTTTTTTTGCTTTTTTTTTTTGTGTTTTTGTTTTTTTGTTTTTTAGGTTTTTTTGGGGCACTAAAATCATATTTTTTTTCTCCAAGTGCCCCCTATAAAAGGGGAGGGGGACACTAAAAACACTGGCAATTAAAACAAATTAAACTTTAAAACATAAAATCAAATTAAAACTTGGTTGCCGGGGGTGATGATGCACTCCAGTCCCTCCGGTGCCCACCTCTCGCAGAAGGCCGCGAGCGTACCGGTGGACACCGCATGCTCCATTTCCAAGGACACCCTGGCGTGGATGTACTCGCGGAAGAGAGGCAGGCAGTCAGGCTGAACGACCCCCTCTACCGCCCGCTGCCTGGACCGGCTGATGGCACCCTTGGACGTGCCCAGGAGCAGTCCTACGAGGAGGCCCTCGGACCTACCCGCTCCCCTCTGCACAGGGTGCCCAAAGATCAGGAGTGTCGGACTGAAGTGCAGCCAGAACTTCAGGAGCAGCCCCTTTAAATAATAAAACAGGAGCTGCAACCTCGTGCATTCGGTAAAAACATGGAACACGGACTCTTCCAGACCACAGAAATTGCAGGCGGCCTGGGAGCCCGTGAACCGGCTTAAAAATTTATTGCATAGCACTGCTCCGTGCACCACCCTCCAGGCCAAGTCCCCGATAAATAGTGGGAGGACTCCCGCGTAGAGTGCCCTCCATTGGGGACCCCCGTCTCCTCCAGACGGCAAGATGGTACACCATGGCGTGTCCGGACAGCTGGCGAGGATGGCAAAGTTGAGAGTGTGCAGGAGCAGCCCGTACAGGAAACCCCTCCGCGTGGAACTGAAAGGCATAGAGGGGATTTCCTTTAGGCGGCTCAAGTTGTGAGGTGCCGGCTCCCGAGGGAGGTTCCGGGGTTTGGCGCCAATGAGGAATTTCATCCGGACGGGGGTCAGTTCGGACGGGATCTCCCCACGTGCTTGAGCCTTCTCGATGCACCTAACGGAGTCAGGGCCCAGAGCTGTTTTTAGCGACTCAATGGCATCGGCCGCGCGGCGGACGTTGGCCTAATTTAGGCGCCGCGCCAGCGTGTCTGGTGCCATCCAACCCGCTCCTCCCCCATCGAGCAGGTCCCTGACCCTGGTCACCTCACCAGCCACAGCCCTCTCGTCCGATTGCCACATAAAACCTCGGTCGTGGAGGTACGGATTCTCGAGCAGCGGCTCCTGCAGGACAGCTGCCAGTCCAGCCAGTGGAGAGCTGTGCTTGGTGGAGACTTTGTTCCAGACCCCTGATGAGTTCCTTGTAAAAGACAGGCAGCTACTGGAAGGCGGTCCTGACGCCCCCCGAGCTCACAAACAGGAGCTGCGTGTCGTAGTTGAGGCCGTGCTGCTGGCAGAAGAAATACGTCGCCAGAGTACGCTACCTAGGAGGGGGCTCGACTTAAAGGTATCTCTGCAGGGTCTGAAGACGGAAAGTCGCGAGCTGGGTGCTGACGCACACCAACGACTGACCGCCCTCCCCAAGCGGGAGACTCAAGACCACGGCAGAGACCCAGTGCTTCCTGTTGTTCCAGAAGAAGTCCACCAGCTTCTTCTGTATCTTGGTGATAAATGCAGGGGGAGGGGTCAAAGTGACCAGCCGGTACCACAGCATTGCGGTCACCAGCTGGTTTATGACTAGCGCTCGGCCCCTGTAGGACAGCACTCGGAGCAGTCCTGTCCAGCGCCCTAGGCGAGCGGCGACCTTGGCCTCCAGCTCCTGCCAGTTCGCCGGCCAGGCTTCCTCGTCGGGGCTAAGGTAGACTCCCAGATAGAGGAGATGGGTCGTGCTCTATGCAAAAGGCCGGAGCTCCTCCGGCAGGGAGTCCACCCGCCACTGACCCACCTGGAGTCCGGAACATTTCTCCCAGTTGATCCTGGCGTAGGATGCGGCTGGGTAAATCTCCTGGCACTCACGCATCCTCCACAGGTCAGCGGGATCGTCTACCGCGAGGAGCACGTCATCGGCGTAAGCCGAGAGGACAACCTCCACGCCCGGCCCTTGAAGAGCCAGTCCCGTCAACCTCATCCGCAGGAGGCGCAGGAAAGGCTCCACGCAGATGACATATAACTGGCCGGACATGTGGCATCCCTGGCGCATCCCTCTCCCAAAGCGAAGGGGCACCGTCAAGGACCCGTTAACTTTAATCAGACACTCTGCGGCGGCGTACAAAAGTCGGATCCGGGCGACGAAATGCGTCCCGAACCCGAAAGCGCGCAGAGTCCCGAACAGATAGTCGTGATCCACCCTGTCGAACACCTTCTCTTGGTAGAGAGATAGGAAGGCGACCAACAGACCAGCCTCCTGGGAATGATGGATGAGGTCCCGGACCAGATGGATGTTATCGTGGATTGTCCGGCCCGGGACCGTGTAGGACTGGTCGGGGTGGATCATGTGGTCCAGCACGGCGCCAAGGCGAGCAGACATCGCCCTGGCGAAGATTTTGTAGTCCGTGCTGAGGAGGGAGACCGGGAGCCAGTTCTTACGGAGGCGGAGATCGCCCTTCTTAGGCAGCAGGACGATGACTGCCCTGCGCCAAGAGAGGGGCATCTCCGTGGTCGCCAGACTTACCCCCAGGACCCGCGTGTAGTCACCCCCGAGGACGTCCCAGAATGCCCTGTGGAACTCCACGGTCAGGCCGTCCAGCCCCGGGGATTTTCCCCTCGAGAGCTAGTCGAGTGCGCCGGTCAGCTCCGCCAGGCTTAGCGGAGCTTCCAGATTTTCGGCGCCCTCCGGGCTGACCTTCGGCAGGTCCTACCACAAAACTCTGTGCTCTTCCTCGCTGGACGGTTCCGGAGAGAACAGAGCCCCGTAATATTCACGGGCCCTGTTGTTGATGCCCTCCGGATCCGAGACGAGAGAGCCGTCGTTGGCCAGCAGCGCCAAGAGCTGCTTACGGACACTCTGTCTTTTTTCCAGCGAGTAGAAGAAGGGGGAGCCGCGGTCCAGATCCCGCAGGAACTGCATCCGCTACCTCACGAATGCGCCTTGGGACCCGACGAGCTGCAGGTCCTTCAGCGCAGCCTTCTTCGCTTTGTACACCGTCCGCAGGGCCGGGTCCTCGACGACTTGACTGAGACAGGACTCCAGGTCGAGCACCTCTTTTTCTAGTCACCCGACCCTGGCCGCCCGCCTCTTGGTCGACCCCCTCGCGTACTCTTGACAGAAGACGCGGACGTGAGCCTTGCCCACGTCCCACCATAGCCTCAAGGAGGGAAAGCCCCCCTGCTTTCTTCTCCAGTCAGCCCAGAAACGACGGAACGAGTCCTGGAACCGCATGTCCTCCAGCAGCCGGTTGTTAAAGTGCCAGTACGCGGACCCCATCCTCGCGCGGAGCGAAGCGAGCTCCGCCCATACCAGGTAGTGGTCCGAACATGGCACCGGCCGCATGGAGGCCGCCGGGACGCAGGAAACGTATGCCCGAGACACGTAAAGGCGGTTGATTCTGGACCATCCAACTCCAGGCCTCACCCAAGTAAAGGCGCTGGAGTCGGGGTGGAGATTTCGCCAGACGTCCACCAAGTCGAAGGACCCGACCAGATCCCTCAACTTCTCGATCGCCGTCATGCTCTGCGGGGCACCGGAGCAGTCCCTCACCTCGAGGGTGCAGTTAAAATCACCCCCGAGGACAATGCAGTTGCCGACGTCAACGGAGCCAAGAAGAGCGGACACTTCTTCGAAGAAGTGCGCCTGCTGCGGGCCGGGCTGAGGGGCGTACACGTTCACGAGATGGAGCGGCACGTCCCCCAGGTGAACCGTGACGTGCAGCAAGCGGCCTGGCACGGGCTCCTTGACCCCCAAGATCTGCGGCTGAAAATGCGGGGCCAGCAAGATGGCCACCCCACTAGAAGTGGCGGTGAGGTGGCTCATGCGGACCTCTCCTTGCCATTCCAGGAGCCACGTGGCTTCGTCTCCCGGAACGGTGTGGGATTCTTGCAGGAAGCACACCGCATATTTCCCCTCCCGCAGGAGCGAAAAATTGTTAAATCTATGACGTGCCTCTCTGCCGCCGTTGATGTTGAGGCTGGCTATGGTTATCTTCATGACAAGAACATAGTGCAACCTCTATCTAACCTATTGTGGCGGGGGGGGGAGTGGAGTCATTTTTTGACCTCCCCTCCCTCAGGAGCCCAGCAAGGAACCCTTTGATCCGGCGCAGCTCAAGGTTTTGCGCCCTTGATAAGGGCCCGCCCGCGGTCCTGGTTTTAGCGGCAGCACGGACGGACGCGATGATCAGCACCGGCTCGGACCATCTTTCCCGGGCCAGATGGGCTCGGTTGCGGCGACCCTGGCTCTGGACCAAAAAGTCCCGGAGTTCCTTTACAGGAATGAAGGGGGACTCAGCGGCGGTACGAGGAGATCCACCGCCTCACTGGCGATGGACTCGAGATCTTCACCCGCGTCCTCCACCGAGTCCCTGTCCCCCTCCGGGAGGTTGCCGCCAGCAGCCGGCCCGTCGACCGCACGAGGTACGGCAAACGGTCCGGCTGCTCCATCCGACCCTGGCTCTGCCCCGATCCCACCCCCAGGATCGTCGGCAGAGGAGTTCCCACTGGGCTCATTTAAAAGTGGTGCCGGGTCAGGAAGCGACTGCGGAAGGGGTTCCCCCTCCGCCCCAGGAACCGGGGAACACGGAGAGACCTGGTTGAGGAAATTCTCCAGGTCCTCCAAGTACCCCAGCTCCAAAGTAAGGGGCGAGAGTTGGTGTTCTTCCCACTCCCCGCCACCAGCCCCCGGCCCAGCATGTGGATGTATATTAAAATTTTTTACATTTTCATTTTCTGCCGAGTCAAGCAAGTCCCGGGGGAAGTTGGATAAAGGCTGGGTGGGCTCAGGTTCGCCCTTTTCGGCCCCGCCCGCCTCAGTCCCCGGGACCCGGGACCCGGCGGCAATGCATTCCTCCGCTGGCCTCACGCCCCCCACGACAGGCAGATCTTCCATGCCATCACCGGGAGGCAGAGGCTGGGCAGCATCGACTGCCACACCCTCCCCGGGGACAGAATCCTCCCGCCTACAGCGCAGTTTGGGGGCGCTGGTGGGGGACGCGGGACACGCGGCAGGCACCGACTCCTCCACGGAGGGATGTTGTTCCCCCTCCGCCTCATTGGAGCGGCGCCTCCTTTTGTTCCTGGGGGGGCGCGGAGGCAGGGAGACCTCCATGTCTGCCGAGGCATCCCGCTCCACTCCCCCCTTTTTCTTATCTTGCCCGCGCCCGAGCCCCTCTGTGATATTGGTCAAGGGCTCGGGCACGGGCTCAGGGCACCCCGCGCTCGCCGATGACTGGGTTGGGCTGAGCGCGGTGATCAAACTGTCTGGCGCACTGAGGGGACCCGCCTCGAGATTTTTCGCCTTCCTCCGCGCTTTCTTTCTGATCGGACGCTCTCCCTGCCCCCCGCCGGAGGCCGTGAAAACAAAGGCCCCCGACGATGCCCGCGCACCCACAGCTCCCGGCACGCGGACGCTACTAGGGGGAGGGGTGGCGGCGGCGCCAGCCTTGGCCGCCCTCGGTGATTTGGCGGCCTCTTATGAACATACCCCACCTCCCTACAGGCATGGCACCGCACGCCGTCCGACGTCCAGAAGACGCGGTAGGCAGTCCCCTCGTGCACCACATTAAAACTACCCTCTGTCGTCTCCTCCCGCGCCAGCCGGACAAAGAGCTGGCGGCGGAAGGAGAACACATGGCACAGGCTGTTCTCCCTGAGGCCGAGCGGTATGGGGTTGATCCCCGACCTTACCTCCCCCAGTTGGTGTAGGTGAGAGAGGAGGAGCTCAGCAGGAACAAAGGGTGGGACGTTAGAAAGGATGACCCTCTGCGTGGTGGCCTCGAGAGGGTCCACCGGCAGGAACGTCCCGCCCACCGTGAGCCCCTTTTCAAGGGCCAGGGACACCGCCCGCTCCGACCCCAGGAAGAATACAGCCTTCCCAGACATCTTGGAGGCTGCGACAATGGCCGAGGGGCCGAATACCCCAGCCATCGCCCGCACACACTCCTCGATGCTCATTGTGGGGTGAGTGTAGCTCCTGACCCCGTGTTTTTTTGTTATAAGTCTGAACGGTGGCAGGGCAGCAGGAGGCGCAGGAGGCGCCGTGGATGCGGACGCCGGCTGCGTGTACGTCTTAGCTGGCCCTGCCACCGGCGTGGATGGGGTCGCCATCACGGGGTCTCTTTAAGGGCTTCACCCACTCCAAAGTCACAGGCCTTAATGTTCTTAAATTGGCCTTGTTTAAATGTATGAGCAGAGGAGCTTACAATGAGGCACACCTCTCCCCTAGTTGACAATTGGGGAGGGGCCTTGCTCCCTCTGCTCAGTTATCTTAATTGTTTTTTCAATTAGAAGGAAAGGGCCCTCAGAGAGAGAGGGGAGAGACAGAGAGAGTGACAGAGAAAGAGAGAGGGGCGGGGAGGGGTGAGAAAGAGGGAAGCTATGAGGGTAGGTCTCCCCTCACAGTGATGGGTGGGTGTTCTCTTTGGGGTGCACTCCCCAGATGATGGAAAAACAAGACACAGTCTTATAGGATGGTCTTCGGTTTGGGGGAGAAGATGTCTTCACCTGGGGCAGCTGGAGCCACCCAGGCACACACTCCCAACGATGTTAAATAGGGTGATTAGTAATACTTCAGCCAGGTGGATCCAGCTATTCCAGGCTAGGCAATGGCGGAGGGGTGCTTCAGTGCTGTGTGGGGCCTAGCTGTAAGCAAGACCCCCACACACACTTCCACACACACACACCCCCCGCGATGTTCCGGGCCTCGAAGAAATCTTCTTTTCTCCCCCCACCGATACAACAAAGTCTTTAGGGGAAGGCACCAAAATACACCCACCTTTGGTTGATGAAGTTTCTCCCTCCTTCCACACTGGATAGTTGTTCTTTTTCCCCTCTCTCCAACTCTCTGTAGAAGTAATGAAGTTGTTGAATTTTCTGCTCTCCTCCTCTCCCTCTGGATGAATTGGAATTGTAGAAAGCCCCTTCCTCCTCTTCCTGGGCTGTTTCACATGGCTCACAAAGGCCTTCCAGGCAGGAGCAACAGCAGCAAGCTCCTTCTCTCACTACAGCACAGCTCCAAGTGAATAGGCCACGCCTCCAAAGCTCCACCATTGGTCCACAGAATTCTTTTTGGGAGGAAACTAAAACATTAAATCGTGCCGCCCCCCCCCCGCCCCCGCGATCTGGGGGACGCACCAAAAATTTACAAGGCCCTTTTTTTTTGTTTTTTGTTTTTTTTGTATGTTTTTAGGATTTTTTTTAGGTTTTTTGGGGGGCTCTAAAATCATATTTTTTTCTCCAAGTGCCCCCTATAAAAGGGGAGGGGGACACTAAAAACACCGGCAATTAAAACAAATTAAACTTTAAAACATAAAATCAAATTAAAATTTGGTTGCCGGGGTGATGATGTACTCCAGTCCCTCCGGTGCCCACCTCTCGCGGAAGGCCGCGAGCGTACCGGTGGACACCACATGCTCCATCTCCAAGGACACCCTGGCGCGGATGTACGCGTGGAAGAGAGGCAGGCAGTCAGGCTGAGCGAGCCCCTCGACCACCCGCTGCCTGGACCGGCTGATGGCACCCTTGGCCGTGCCCAGGAGCAGTCCTACGAGGAAGCCCTTGGACCAACCCGCTCACCTCTGCACAGGGTGCCCAAAGATCAGGAGTGTGGGACTGAAGTGCAGCCAGAACTTCAGGAGCAGCCCCTTTAAATAATAAAACAGGGGCTGCAACCTCGTGCATTCGGTAAAAACATCGAACACGGACTCTTCCAGACCGCAGAAATTGCAGGCGGCCTGGGAGCCCGTGAACCGGCTTAAAAATTTATTGCATGGCACTGCTCCGTGCACCACCCTCCAGGCCAAGTCCCCGATAAATAGTGGAAGGACTCCAGCGTTGAGTGCCCTCCATCGGGGACCCCCGCCTCCTCCGGACGGCAAGATGGTACGCCATGGCGTGTCCGGATGGCAGGCGAGGATGGCAAAGTTGAGAGTGTGCAGGAGCAGCCTGTACAGGAAACTCCTCCGCGCGGAACTGAAAGACACGGAGGGGATTTCCCCGAGGCGGCTCAAGTTGTGAGGCGCCGGCTCCCGAGGGAGGTTCCAGGGTTTGGCGCCAATGAGGAATTCCGTCTGGGGGGTCAGTTTAGACGGGATCTCCCCACGTGCTTGAGCCTCCTCGATGCACCTAACGGAGTCGGGGCCCAGAGCTGTTTTTAGCGACTTGATGGCATCGGATGCGCAGCGGATGTTGGTCGAATTTTTGCGCCGTGCCAGCATGTCCGGCGCCATCCAGCCTGCTCCTCCGCCATCGAGCAGGTCCCTGACCCTGGCCACCTCGCCAGCCACAGCCCCCTCGTCCGACCGCCAACGAAAACCTCGGTGGTGGAGGTATGGATTTCCGAGCAGCGGCTCCTGCAGAACGACCGCCACTCCAGTCGGTGGAGAGCTGCGCTTGGTGGAGACTTTGTTCCAGACCCTGATGGGTTCCTTGTAAAAGACAGGCAGCTCCTGGAAGGCGGTCCTGATGCCCCCCAAGCTCACAAACAGGAGCTGCGTGTCGTAGTTGAGGCTGTGCTGTTGGCGGAAGAAATACGTCGCCAGAGCACACCACCTAGGAGGGGGCTCGACGTAAAGGTATCTCTGCAGGGTCTGAAGACGGAAAGTCGCGAGCTGGGTGCTGACGCACACCAACGACTGACCGCCCTCCCCAAGCGGGAGACTCAAGACCGCGGCAGAGACCCAGTGCTTCCTGTTGTTCCAGAAGAAGTCCACCAGCTTCTTCTGTATCTTGGTGACAAACGCAGGGGGAGGGGTCAAAGTGACCAGCTGGTACCACAACATGGCGGCCACCAGCTGGTTTATGACTCACGCTCGACCCCTGTAGGACTGCAATCGGAGCAGTCCTGTCCAGCACCCTAGGCGAGCGACGATCTTGGCCTCCAGCTCTTGCCAGTTCGCCGGCCAGGCTTCCTCGTCGGGGCTAAGGTAGACTCGCAGATAGAGGAGATGGGTCGTGCTCCAGGCAAAAGGCCTGAGCTCCTCCGGCAGGAAGTTCACCCACCACTGACCCACCAGGAGTCTGGAACATTTTTCCCAGTTGGTCCTGGCGGAGGATGCGGCCGAGTAAATCTCCTGGCACTCTCACATCCTCCGCAGGTCAGCAGGATCCTCTACCGCGAGGAGCACGTCATCGGCGTAAGCCGAGAGGACGACCTCCACGCCCGGCCCTTGCAGAGCCAGTCCCGTCAACCTCGTCTGCAGGAGGCGCAGGAAAGGCTCCACGCAGATGGCATATAACTGGCCGGACATGGGGCATCTCTGGCGCACTCCTCTCCCAAAGCGAAGGGGCGCCTTCAAGGACCTGTTAACTTTAATCAGACACTCCGCGGCAGCGTACAAAAGTCGGATCCGGGCGAAGAAATGCGTCCCGAACCAGAAAGCGCGTAGAGTTCCGAACAGATAGTTGTGATCCACCCTGTCGAACGCCTTCTCTTGGTCGAGAGATAGGAAGGCGACCGATAGACCAGCCTCCTGGGAATGATGGATGAGGTCCCGGACCAGATGGATGTTATCGTGGATTGTCCGGCCCGGGACCGTGTAGGACTGGTGGGGGTGGATCATGTGGTCCAGCACGGCGCCAAGGCGAGCAGACATCGCCCTGGCGAAGATTTTGTAGTCCGTGCTGAGGAGGGAGACCGGGCGCCAGTTCTTAAGGAGGCGGGAGGCGGAGATCGCCCTTCTTAGGCAGCAGGATGATGACTGCCCTGCGCCAAGAGAGGGGCATCTCCCCGGTCGCCAGACATTCCCCCAGGAGCCGCGCGTAGTCACCCCCCAGGACATCCCAGAACGCACTGTGGAACTCCACGGTTGGCCCGTCCAGCCCCGGGGCTTTTCCCCTCGAGAGCCGGTTGAGGCGGCCGGTCAGCTCCGCCAGGCTTAGCGGAGCTTCCAGATTTTCGGCGTTCTCCGGGCTGACCTTCGGCAGGTCCTCCCACAAAACTCTACGCGCTTCCTCGTTGCACAGCTCCAGAGAGAACAGAGCCCCATAATATTCACGGGCCCTGTTGTTGACGCCCTCCGGATCTGAGACGAGAGAGCCGTCGTCGGCCAGCAGCGTCAAGAGCTGCTTACGGACACTCTGTCTTTTTTCCAGCGAGTAGAAGAAGGGGGAGCCGCGGTCCAGATCCCGCAGGAACCGGATCCGTGACCTCACAAACGCGCCTCGAGACCCGACGAGCTGCAGTTCCTTCAGCGTGGCCTTCTTCGCTTCGTACACCGTCCGCAGGGCCGGGTCCTCGACGACTTGACCGAGACGGGACTCCAGGTCGAGCACCTCTTTTTCTAGGTGCCCGACCCTGGCCGCCCGCCTCTTGGTCGACCCCCTCGCGTACTCTTGACAGAAGACACGGACGTGAGCCTTGCCCACGTCCCACCATAGCCTCAAGGAGGGGAAGCCCCCCTGCTTCCTTCTCCAGTCGGCCCAGAATCGACGGAACGAGTCCTGGAACCGCTTGTCCTCCAGCAGCCGGTTGTTAAAGTGCCAGTACGCGGACCCCGTCCTCGCGCGGAGCGAAGTGAGCTCTGCCCACACCAGGTGGTGGTCCAAACACAGCACCGGCCACATGGAAGCCGCCGGGACGCAGGAAACATACGCCCGAGACACGTAAAGGCGGTCGACTCTGGACCATCCTACTCCAGGCCTCACCCAAGTAAAGGCGCTGGAGTTGGGGTGGAGATTTCGCCAGACGTCCACCAAGTCGAAGGACCCGACCAGGTCCCTCAACTTCTCGATCGCCGTCATGCTCTGCGGGGCAACGGAGCGGTCCCTCACCTCGAGGGTGCAGTTAAAATCACCCCCGAGGACAATGCAGTCGCCGACGTCGACGGAGCCAAGAAGAGCGGACACTTCTTCGAAGAAGCGCGCTTGCTGTGGGCCGGGCTGAGGGGCGTACACGTTCACGAGATGGAGCGGCACGTCCCCCAGGTGAACCGTGACGTGCAGCAAGCGGCCTGGCACGGGCTCCTTGACCCCCAAGATCTCCGGCTAAAAATGCGGGGCCAGCAAGATGGCCACCCCACAAGAAGTGGCAGTGAGGTGGCTCATGCGGACCTCTCCTTGCCATTCCAGGAGCCACGTGGCTTCGTCTCCCGGAACGGTGTGGGTTTCTTGCAGGAAGCAACCGCATATTTCCCCTCCCGCAGGAGCGAAAAATTGTTAAATCTATGGCGTGCCTCTCTGCCGCCGTTGATGTTGAGGCTGACAAAAGCATAGTGCAACCTCTACCTAACCTATTGTGGGGGGGGAGTGGAGTCGTTTGTTGACCTCCACTCCTTCAGCAGCCCAGCGAGGAACCCTTTGAGCCTGCGCAGCTCAAGGTTTTGCGCCCTTGATAAGGGCCCGCCCGCGGCCATGGTTTTAGCGGCGGCGCGGACGGACGCGATGATCAGCCCCGGCTCGGACCATCTTTCCAGGGCCAGATGGGCTCGGTTGCGGCGACCCTGGCTCTGGACCAAAAAGTCCCGGAGATCCTTTACAGGAATGAGGGGGGACTCAGCGGCGGGCACGAGGAGATCCACCGCCTCACTGGCGATGGACTCGAGATCTTCACCCGCGTCCTCCACCGAGTCCCCGTCCCCCTCCGGGAGGTCGCCGCCAGCAGCCGGCCCGTCGACCGCACGAGATACGGCAAACGGCCCGGCCGCTCCATCCGACCCGGGCTCTGCCCCGATCCCACCCCCAGGATCGTCGACAGAGGAGTCCCCACTGGGCTCTTTTAAAAGTGGTGCTGGGTCAGGAAGCGACAGCGGAAGGGGTTCCTCCTCCGTCCCAGGAGCCGGGGAACACGGAGAGACCTGGTCAAAGTAATGTTCCAGGTCATCCAAGTACCCCAGCTCCAAAGTAGGGGGCGAGGGTTGTTGTTCTTCCCCCTCCCCGCCGCCAGCCCCCGGCCCAGCGTGTACAGAATCATTAAAATTGTTAACATTTTGTGTTTCTTCCGGGCCGAGCGACTCCCGGTGGAAGTTGGTTAATAGCTGGGCGGGCTCAGGTTCGGCCTTTTCGGCCCCGCCCGCCTCAGTCCCCGGGACGCTCGACCCGGCGGCAACGCATTCCTCCACTGGCCCCGTGCCCCCCACGACAGTCAGATCTTCCACGCCATCCCCGGGAGGCAGAGGCTGGGCAGCCTCAACTGCCCCACCCACCCCGGGGACAGATTCCTCTTGCCTACGGCGCAGTTTGGGGGCGCTGGTGGGGGACGCGCTCGCAGTGACAAGGTTGGGCCGAGCTCGGCGATCGGGCTGTCTGGCGCACTGAGGGGACCCGCCTCGAGATGTTTCGCCTTCCTCCGTGCCTTCTTTCCGGCCGGACGCTCTCCCTGCCCCCCGCCAGAGGCCGTGAAAACAAAGGCCCCCAACGATGCCCGCGCACCCACAGCTCCTGGCACGCGGACGCTACTAGGGGGAGGGGTGGCGGCGGCGCCAACCTTGGCCGCCCTCAGTGGTTTGGCGGCCTTGGAGGCGGGGCAGTTCTTACGAACATGCCCCACCTCCCTACAGGCATGGCACCGCACGCCGTCCGACGTCCAGAAGACGCGGTAGCAGTCCCCTCATGCACCACATTAAAAGACCCCTCCGTCGTCTCCTCCCGCGCCAGCCGGACAAAGAGCTGGCGGCGGAAGGAGAACACGTAGCACAGGCTGTTCTCCCTGAGGCCGAGCAGTATGGGGTTGATCCCCGACCTTACCTCCCCCAGTTGGTGTAGCTGAGGGAGGAGGAGCTCAGCGGGAACAAAGGGCGGGACGTTAGAAAGGATGACCCTCTGTACGGTGGCCTCGAGAGGGTCCACCGGCAGGTACGTCCCGTCCACAGTGAGCCCCTTTTCAAGGGCCAGGGACACCGTCCGCTCTGACCCCAGGAAGAATACGGCCTTCCCAGACATCTTGGAGGCTGCGACAATGGCCAAGGGGCCGACTACCCCAGCCATCGCCCACACGCACTCCTCGATGCTCATTGTGGGGTGAGTGTAGCTCCTGACCCCGTGTTTTTTTGTTATAAGTCTGAACGGTGGCAGGGCAGCAGGAGGCGCAGGAGGCGCCATGGATGTGGACGCCGGCTGCACGTACGTCTTAGACGGCCCTGTCACCGGCGTGGATGGGGTCGCCATCATGGGGTTCCTTTAAGTCCCCAAAGTCATAGGCCTTAATGTTCTTAAATTTGCCTCGTTTAAGTGTATGAGCAGAGGAGCTCTCAATGAGGCACACCTCTCCCCTAGTTGACAATTGGGGAGGGGCCTTGCTCCCTCTGCTCAGTTGTCTTAATTGTTTTTTCAATTAGGAGGAAAGGGCTCTCAGAGAGAGAGGGGAGAGACAGAGAGAGAGAGAAAGAGCGAGGGGTGGTGGGAAAGAGGGAAGCTGCGAGGGCAGGTCTCCCCTCACAGTGAGGGGTGGGTGTTTTCTTTGGGGTGCACTCCCCAGATGATGGAAAAACAAGACACAGTCTTACAGGATGGTCTTCGGGTGGGGGGAGAAGATGTCTTCACCTGGGGCAGCTGGAGCCAACCCAGGCACACACTCCCAACGATGTTAAATAGGTGATTAATAATTCTTCAGCCAGGAAGCTCCAGCTAGCCCAGGCTAGGCAATGGGGGAGGGCTGCTTCAGTGGTGTGTGGAGCCTAGCTGTAAGCAAGACCCCCCCACACACACACCCCCTGCGATGTTCCGGGCCTCGAAGAAATCTTCTTTTCTCCCCCCACTGATATAACAAAGTCCTTAGGGGAATGCACCAAAATACACCCACCTTTGGATGATGAAGTCTCTCCCTCCTTCCACACTGGATAGTTGTTGTTCTTTTTCCCCCTCTCTCCAACTCTCTGTAGAAGTAATGAAGTTGTTGAATTTTCTGCTCTCCTCCTCTCCCTCTGGATGAATTGGAATTGTAGAAAGCCCCTTCCTCCTCTTCCTGGGCTGTTTCACATGGCTCACAAAGGCCTTCCAGACAGGAGCAACAGCAGCAAGCTCCTTCTCTCACTGCAGCACAGCTCCAAGTGAATAGACCACGCCTCCAACTGCTCCACCATTGGTCCACGGAACTATTTTTGGGAGGAAACTAAAACATTAAATCATGGCCCCCCGATCTGGGGGACACACCAAACATTTACAAGGCTCTTTTTAAAAAAAAAAATTTTTTTTGTGGTTTTTTTTGTGTTTTTGTTTTTTTTTAAAGTTTTTTTTTGGGTGCTAAAATCATATTTTTTTCTCCAAGTGCCCCCTATAAAAGGGGAGGGGGACACTAAAAACACCGGCAATTAAAACAAATTAAACTTTAAAACATAAAATCAAATTAAAATTTGGTTGCCGGGGGTGACGATGTACTCCAGTCCCTCCGGCGCCCACCTCTCGCGGAAGCCCGCGAGCGTACCGGTGGACACCGCGTGCTCCATCTCCAAGGACACCCTGGCGCAGATGTACGCGCGGAAGAGAGGCAGGCAGTCAGGCTGAATGACCCCCTCGACCGCTCGCTGCCTGGACCAGCTGATGGCACCCTTGGCCGTGCCCAGGAGCAGTCCTCCGAGGAGGCCCTTGGACCTACCCGCTCCCCTCCGCACAGGGTGCCCAAAGATCAGGAGTGTGGGACTGAAGTGCAGCCAGAACTTCAGGAGCAGCCCCTTTAAATAATATAACAGGGGCTGCAACCTCGTGCATTCGGTAAAAACATGGAACACGGACTCTTCCAGACCGCAGAAATTGCAGGCGGCCTGGGAGCCCGTGAACCGGCTTAAAAATTTATTGCACGGCACTGCTCCGTGCACCACCCTCCAGGCCAAGTCCCCGATAAATAGTGGGAGGACTCACGCGTAGAGTGCCCTCCATCGGACACCCGCCTCCTCCGGACGGCAAGCTGGTACGCCATGGCGTGTCCGGACGGCAGACGAGGATGGCAAAGTTGAGAGTGTGCAGGAGCAGCCCGTACAGGAAACCCCTCCGCACGGAACTGAAAGGCACGGATGGGATTTCCCCGAGGCGGCACAAGTGGTGAGGCACCGGCTCCCGAGGGAGGTTCCGGGGTTTGGCGCCGATGAGGAGCTCCTCCGGCAGGGAGTCCACCCGCCACTGACCCACCAGGAGTCCGGAACATTTCTCCCAGTTGATCCTGGCGGAGGATGTGGCCGAGTAAATCTCCTGGCACTCTCGCATCCTCCGCAGGTCAGCGGGATCCTCTACCGTGAGGAGCACGCCATCGGCGTAAGCCGAGAGGACGACCTCCACGCCCGGCCCTTGCAGAGTCAGTCCCGTCAACCTCGTCCGCAGGAGGCGCAGGAAAGGCTCCACGCAGATGGCATGTAACTGGCCGGACATGGGGCATCCCTGGCGCATCCCTCTTGCAAAGCGAAGGGGCGGCGTCAAGGACCCGTTAACTTTAATCAGACACTCCGCGGCGGCGTACAAAAGTCGGATCCATGCGACGAAATGCATCCCGAACCCGAAAGCGCAAAGAGTTCTGAACAGATAGTCGTGATCCACCCTGTCGAACGCCTTCTCTTAGTCGAGGGATAGGAAGGCGACCGACAGACCAGCCTCCTGGGAATGATGGATGAGGTCCCGGACCAGATGGATGTTGTCGTGGATTGTCCGGCCCGGGACCGTGTAGGACTGGTCGGGGTGGATCATGTGGTCCAGCACGGCACCAAGGCGAGCAGACATCGCCCTGGCGAAGATTTTGTAGTCCGTGCTGAGGAGGGAGACCGGGCGCCAGTTCTTAAGGAGGCGGAGATCGCCCTTCTTAGGCAGCAGGACGATGACTGCCCTGCGCCAAGAGAGGGGCATCTCCCCGGTCGCCAGACTTTCCCCCAGGACCCGCGCGTAGTCGCTCCCCAGGACGTCCCAGAATGCCCTGTGGAACTCCACGGTCAGCCCGTCCATCGCCGCGGCTTTTCCCCTCGAGAGCCGGTCGAGGGCACCGGTCAGCTCCGCCAGGCTTAGCGGAGCTTCCAGATTTTCGGCGCCCTCTGGGCTGACCTTCGGCAGGTCCTACCACAAAACTCTACGCGCCTCTTCGCTGGACAGCTCCGCAGAGAACAGAGCCCCGTAATATTCACGGGCCCTGTTGTTGACGCACTCCAGATCCGAGACGAGAGAGCCGTCGTCGGCCAGCAGCGTCAAGAGCTGCTTACGGACACTCTGTCTTTTTTCCAGCGAGTAGAAGAAGGGGGAGCCGCAAACCAGATCCCGCAGGAACCGGATCCGCGACCTCACGAATGCGTCTCGGGACCCGACGAGCTGCAGGTCCTTCAGCGCGGCCTTCTTCGCTTCGTACACCGTCCACAGGGCCGGGTCCTCGACGACTTGACCGAGACGGGACTCCAGGTCGAGCAGCTCTTTTTCTAGGCGCCCGACCCTGGCCGCCCGCCTCTTGGTCGACCCCCTCGCGTACTCTTGACAGAAGACGCGGACGTGAGCCTTGCCCACGTCCCACCATAGCCTCAAGGAGGGGAAGCCCCCCTGCTTCCTTCTCCAGTCGGCCCAGAAACGACGGAACGAGTCCTGGAACCGCACGTCCTCCCGCAGCTGGTTATTAAAATGCCAGTACGCGGACCCTGTCCTCGCGCGGAGCGAAGCGAGCTCCGCCCACACCAGGTGGTTGTCCGAACACGGCACCGGCCGCATGGAGGCCGCCGGGACGCAGGAAACATATGCCCGAGACACGTAAAGGCGGTCGATTCTGGACCATCCTACTCCAGGCCTCACCCAAGTAAAGGCGCTGGAGTCGGGGTGGAGATTTTGGCAGACGTCCACCAAGTCGAAGGACCCGACCAGGTCCCTCAACTTCTCGATCACCGTCATGCTCTGCGGGGCACCGGAGCGGTCTCTCGCCTCGAGGATGCAGTTAAAATCTCCCCCGAGGACAATGCAGTCGCCGACGTCGACGGAGCCAAGAAAAGCGGACACTTCTTCGAATAAGCACGCTTGCTGCGGGCCGGGCTGAGGGGCGTACACGTTGACGAGATGGAGCGGCACGTCCCCCAGGCGAACCGTTACGTGCAGCAAGCGGCCTGGCATGGGCTCCTCGACCCCCAAGATCTCCGGCTGAAAATGCGGGGCCAGCAAGATGGCCAACCCACTAGAAGTGGCGGTGACGTGGCTCATGCGGACCTCTGCTTGCTATTCCAGGAGCCACGTGGCTTCGTCTCCCGGAACGGTGTGGGTTTCTTGCAGGAAGCACACCGCATATTTTCCCTCCCGCAGGAGCGAAAAATTGTTATATCTACGGCGTGCCCCTCTGCCGCCGTTGATGTTGAGGCCGGATATGGTTATCTTCATGACAAAAGCATAGTGCAACCTCTACCTAACCTATTGTGGGGGGGGGGGGGGGGAGTGGAGTCATTTGTTAACCTCCACTCCTTCAGCAGCCCAGCGAGGAACCTTTTGAGCCGGCGCAGCTCAAGTCCTTGCGCCTTTGATAAGGGCCCGCCCGCGGCCATGGTTTTAGCGGCGGCGCGGACGGACGCGATGAGCAGCCCCGGCTCGGACCATCTTTCCAGGGCCAGATGGGCTCGGTTGTGGTGACCCTGGCTCTGAACCAAAAAGTCCCGGAGATCCTTTGCAGGAATGAGGGGGGACTCAGCGGCGGGGACAAGGAGATCCACCGCCTCACTGGCGATGGACTCGAGATCTTCACCCGCGTCCTCCACCGAGTCCCTGTCCCCCTCCGGGAGGTCGCCACCAGCAGCCGGCCCGTCGACCGCACGAGGTTCGGCAAACGGCCCAGCCGCTCCATCCGGCCCTGGCTCTGCCCCGATCCCACCCCCAGGAACGTCGGCAGAGGTGTCCCCACTGGGCTCTTTTAAAAGCGGTGCTGGGTCAGGAAGCGACAGCGGAAGGGATTCCTCCTCCGCCCCAGGAGCCGCGGAACACGGAGAGACCCGGCCAAAGAAATTCTCCAGGTCCTCCAAGTACCCCAGCTCCAAAGTAGGGGGCGAGGGTTGTTGTTCTTCGCCCTCCCAGCCGCCACCCCCCGGCCCAGCGTGTACAGAATCATTAAAATTGTTAAAATGTTTTGTTTCTTCCGGGTCGAGCGACTCCCGGGGGAAGTTGGATATTGGCTGGGCGGGCTCAGGTTCGGCCTTTTCGGCCCCGCCCGCCTCAGTCCCCGGGACGCTCGACCCAGCGGCTACGCATTCCTCCGCTGGCCCCACGCCCCCCACGACAGTCAGATCTTCCACGCCATCTCCGGGAGGCAGAGGCTGGGCAGCCTCGACTGTCTCACCCTCCCCGGGGACAGACTCCTCTCGCCTACGGCGCAGTTTGGGGGCGCTGGTGGGGGACGCGGGACACGTGGCGGGCACCGACTCCTCCGCGGAGGGATGTTGTTCCCCCTCCGCCTCATTGGAGCGGCGCCTCCTTTTGTTCCTGGGGGTCGCGGAGGCAGGGAGACCTCCATGTCTGCCGAGGTCTCCCGCTCCACTCCCCCCTTTTTCTTATCTTGCCCGCGCCCGAGCCCCTCTGTGATATTGGCTGCCTTCGGTGGTTTGGCGGCCTTGGAGACGGGGCAGTTCTAGCAAACGTGCCCCACCTCCCTACAGGCATGGCACCACACGCTGCCTGGTTGTCCAGAAGACACGATAGGCAGTCCCCTCATGCACCACATTAAAATTACCCTCTGTCGTCTCCTCCCGCGCCAGCCGGACAAAAAGCTGGCGGTGGAAGGAGAACACGTTGTGCAGGCTGTTCTCCCTGAGGCCGAGCGGTATGTGTTGATCCCTGACCTTACCTCCCCCAGTTGCTGTAGGTAAGGGAGGAGGAGCCCAGCGGGAACAAAGGGTGGGACTTTTGAAAGGATGACCCTCTGCGCGTTGGCCTCGAGAGGGTCCACCGGCAGGAACGTCCCGCCCACCGTGAGCCCCTTTTCAAGGGCCAGGGACACCGCCCGCTCTGACCCCAGGAAGAATACAGCCTTCCCAGACATATTGGAGGCTGCGACAATGGCCGAGGGGTCGACTACCCCAGCCATCGCCCGCACGCACTCCTCGATGCTCATTGTGGGGTGAGTGTAGCTCTTGACCCCGTGTTTTTTTGTTATAAGTCTGAACGGTGGCAGGGCAGCAGGAGGCGCAGGAGGCGCCGTGGATGCGGATGCCGGCTGCGTGTACGTCTAGCTGGACCTGCTACCGGCGTGGATGGGGTCGCCATCACGGGGTCCCTTTAAGGGCTACACCCACCCCAAAGTCACAGGCCTTAATGTTCTTAAATTGGCCTTGTTTAAATGTATGAGCAGAGGAGCTCACAATGAGGCACACCTCTCCCTTAGTTGACGATTGGGGAGGGGTCTTGCTCCCTCTGCTCAGTTGTCTTAATTGTTTTTTCAATTAGGAGGAAAGGGCTCTCAGAGGGAGAGGGGAGAGACAGAGAGAGAGAGAAAGAGCGAGGGGTGGTGGGAAAGAGGGAAGCTGCGAGGGCAGGTCTCCCCTCACTGCGATGGGTGGCTGTTTTTCTGGGGTGCACTCCCCAGATGATGGAAAAACAAGACACAGTCTTATAGGATGGTCTTCGGGTGGAGGGAGAAGATGTCTTCACCTGGGGCAACTGGAGCCACCCAGGCACACTCTCCCAACGATGTTAAATAGGTGATTAGTAATACTTCAGCCAGGTAGCTCCAGCAATCTCAGGCTAGGCAATGGGGGAAGGGTGCTTCAGTGGTGTGTGGGAACTAGTTGTGGACAAGACCCCACACACACTTCCACACACACACACCCACCACGATGTTCCGGCCCTCGAAATGGTCTTCTTTCCTCCCCCCACCGATACAACAAAGTCTTTCGAGGAATGCACCAAAACACACCCACCTTTGGTTAATGAAGTTTCTCCCTCCTTCCACACTGGATAGTTGTTGTTCTTTTTCCCCCTCTCTCCAACTCTCTGCAGATGTAATGAAGTTGTTGCATTTTCAGCTCTCTTCCTCTCCCTCTGGATGAATTGGAATTGTAGAAAGCCCCTTCCTCCTCTTCCTGGGCTGTTTCACAGGTCTCACAAAGGCCTTCCAGGCAGGAGCAACAGCAGCAAGCTCCTTCTCTCACTACAGCACAGCTCCAAATGATCAGGCCACACCTCCAACTGCTCCACCATGGTCCACAGATCATTGAATGTAGCAGGACAGGTGGATAAGGTGGTTAAGAAGGCATATGGAATGCTTGCTTTTATTGGCCGAGGCATAGAATACAAGAGCAGGAAGGTTATGCTTAAATTGGATAATATACTGGCTCGGCCACAGCTGGAATACTGCATGCAGTTCTGGTCACCGTATTATAGGAAGGAAGTGATTGCACTGGAAAGGGTGTATAGATTTACAAGGATGCTGCCAGGAATGGAGAATCTTAGTTCTGAGGACAGATTAGGTAGGCTGGGTTTGTTCTCTTTGGAACAGAGGAGGCTGAGGGGAGACTTCATTGAGGTGTAAAAAAATGTTGAGGGGCCTGGATATAGTGGATAGCAATGCCTATTTCCTTGGTGGAGGGGTCAATTACGAGGGGCCATAGGTTTAAGCTGGTTGGTGGAAGGTTTAGAGGGGATTTGAGGGGAAGCTTCTTCATGCAGAGGGTTGTGGGGGTCTGGAACTCGCTCCCTTGAAGGGTAGTGGAGGCATAAACCCCCACCACATTTAAAAGGTGCTTGGATGTGCACTTGAAGTGCTGTAACCTGCAGGGTTACGGACCTAGAGCTAGTAAGTGGGATTAAATTGGATAACCTCTTGTTGGCTGGTGCAGACACGATGGTAAGTACATCATGGAATCTAATACGGCCAGAGTGATCTCCTGGACTATTTTCGATCGCCAGGATGGGTCGGAGAGGAATTTTCCCAGATTTCTTCTACAATTGGTCTGGATTTTTACCGCTTTTTTGTCTCTCCCAGGAGATCGCATGGCTCCGGGTGGAGTGGAGTGTAAAATGTTGCAATACATGCGGTATCGCAGTTGTGTGGGGCAGACTGGTTGGGCCAGATGCTCTTTATCTATTTGCCATTGTTCATTGGTTTCAATGTAACCTTAAGGACTGATGATCGAGGACCGTGTGTCTCTTTGTCGGCTGCGCGGACATGATGGCTGAAATGTCCTCCTGCTGCGCTGTAAGTTTCTGTTTCTAAATAAGGAGACCAAAACTGTACACAGTACTCTAGGTGTGGTCACACCAATACCCTGTACAGTTGTAGCAGGACTTCCCTGCTTTTATACTCTATCCCCCTTGCAATTAAGGCCAACATTCCATTTGCATTCCTGATTACTTGTTGTACCTGTATACTAACATTTTGTGTTTCATGCACAAGGACCCCCAGGTCCATCTGTACTGCAGCATTTTGTAATCTCTCTCCATTTAAATAATAATTTTCTTTATTTTTCCTGCCAAAGTGGATAGTCCATCTGCCAAATGTTTGCCGACTCACTTAGCCTGTCTATATCCCTTTGTAGATTCTTTGTGTCCTCCTCTCAACTTGCTTTCCCACCCATCTTTGTATCATCAGCAAACTTGGCTACATTACACTTGGTCCCTTCATCCAAGTCATTAATATAGATTGTAAATAGTTGAAGACCCAGCACTGATCCCTGTGGCACTCCACTAGTTACTGTTTGCCAGCCGGAAAATGACCCATTTATTCCGACTCTCTGTTTTCTGTTAGTTAGCCAATCCTCAATCCATGCTCATATATTACCCCCAACCCAGTGAGCTCTTACCTTGTGCAGTAATCTATTATGTGGCACCTTTTTGAATGCCTTCTGGAAATCCAAATACATGACATCCACTGGTTTCCCCTTATCTACCCTGCTCATGACATCCTCAAAGAACTCCAGCAAACTTGTCAAACATGATTTCCCTTTCATAACACTGTGCTTACTCTGCTTGACGGTGCATTTCCAAATGTATTATGTTTTTCCAAATGTCCCGCTATTGTTTGCTTAATAATGGACTCCAGCATTTTGCCAAAGACAGATGTTAGGCAAACTGGTCTATAGTTTCCTGCTTTATGTCTCACTTCTTTTTTAAACAGGGGCATTACATTTGAGGTTTTCCAATCCGCTGGGACCTCTGCAGAATCCAGGGAATTTTGTTAGATTGCAACCAATGCATCCACTATCTCTGCAGCCACTTATTTTAATACCCTAAGATGCAGGGCATCAGGTGCAGGGGGCTTGTCCATCTTTAGTCCCATTATTTTACCGACTACTTTTTCTTTAGTGATAGTGATTGTTTTATGTTTCCACCTGCCTATATCCCCTTGATTATGTATTATTGGGATGCTTTTAGTGTCTTGTACTGTGACGACCGATACAAAATATTTGTTCAGTCTCTGCCATTTCCCTGTTCCCCATTATTAATTCCCCAGTCTTATCCTCTAAGGGACCAAATGTTTACTTTAGCTAATCTCTTCCTTTTTATATACCTGTAGAAGCTCTCAATATGTTTTTATATTTCTTGCTAGTATACTCTCATAATCCATCTTCTCTCTCATCCTCTCTCTCATTATCTTTTTAGTTGTCCTTTGCTGGTTTTAAACATTTGCCAATCCTCTGGCATCCCACTAATCTTGGCAACATTGTATGCCATTGTTTACAATTTGATATCATCCTTTACTTCCTTATTTCGCCATGGATGGTTATCCCTTCTTTTAAAGTCTTTCCTTCTCTCTGGAATATATTTTATTGAGAGTTATAAAATATCTCCTTAAATGTCTGCCACTGCTTATTAACCGTTGTACACTTTAATCTATTTTCCCAGTCCCCTTTATCTAACTGTCCCTTCATACCTTTGTAATCACCGTCATTTAAGATCAGGACAGAGTTTTGAGATCAAACTTTCTCACCAACTGAATTTGAAATTCAACCATGCTACGATCACTCTTTCCTCGAGGTTCCTTTGCTATGAGATCATTTAGTAATCCTGTCTCATTACACAGTACCAGATCTAATATAGCCTGCTCCCTGGTTTCCACTCCGTACTGTTGAAGGAAACCATGCTGGATACACTCTATGACCTCTTCCTCAAGGCTACCTTTGCCAATTTGATTTATCCCATTAATATGAAGATTAAAATCGCCCATGATTATTGCTGTACCTTTCTTACAAGCCTCCATTATTTCTTGATTTATACTCTGTCCAACAGCATGGCTACTGTTAGGGAGCCTATAGACTACACCCAGTAGTGACTTCTTCACATTATTTATCTTCACCCAAACTGATTCGACATCTTGAACTGCTGAGCCAATATCATTTCTCACTACTGCACTTATCTCATACTTTATTAACAGAGCTATCACATCTCCTTTTCCTTTGACTATCCTTCTGAATTGTCAAATATCCCTGAATATTTAGTTCCCAGCCTTGGTCACCTTGCAACCACATCCCTGTAATGGCTATAAGATCATACCCATTTATATCTATTTGTGCCATCAACTCATCTATCTTGTTACAAGTGCTGCTTGCATTCAGATAAAGAGCTTGTAATTGTCTTTTTACCATGTTTGCCTGCTTTTGACCCCACTTTCTGATACACTCTTATTTTTATACATTCTGTCCCTTCCTGTCACTCTGGTTATCAACTCCCCGATCAGCGAAGGTTCACCAGACTGATTCCCGGGATGGCAGGACTGACATATAAGGAGAGACTGGATTGGCTGGGCCTGTATTCACTGGAGTTTAGAAGGATGAGAGGTGATCTCATAGAAACATATAAAATTCTGACGGGACTGGACAGGTTAGATGCAGGAAGAATGTTCCTGATGTTGGGGAAGTCCAGAACCAGGGGACATAACCTAAGGATAAGGGGTAAGCCTTTTAGGACTGAGATGAGGAGAAACTTCTTCACTCAGAGAGTTGTTAACCTGTGGAATTCCCTGCCGTAGAGAGTTGCTGATGCCAGTTCATTGGATATATTCAAGAGGGAGTTAGATATGGCCCTTACGGCTAAAGGAATCAAGGGGTATGGAGAGAAAGCAGGAAAGGGGTACTGAGGAAATGATCAGCCATGATCTTATTGAATGGCGGTGCAGGCTCAAAGGCCGAATGGCCTACTCCCGCACCTAATTTCTATGTTTCTATGATCACCACCCTGCTCTATTGCCTTCGCCTTTCTCTTTGACCTTTTACATGTTCACTCACCTGAACACCCCCCACCCACTAATTGGTTTAAAGCCCTCTCTACAGTCCTAGTTATTCGATTCGATATAAGATTCGATTCATTATAAGATACTAGGACCAGCATGGTTCAAGTGAAGACTGTCCCAACAGAACAGCTCCCTCTTAGCCCAGTACTGTTGCCAGTGCACCAGGAATCGAAACCCATTTCTCCCACACCAGTTTTCGAGCCATGCGTTCATCTCTCTGATCTTATTTACCCTATGCAAATTTGCTCGTGGCTCATAGTAATCCAGATATTATTACCTTTGTGGTTCTGCTTTTTAATTTAGAAAGATTGGATAGGCTGGGTGGTTTTATTTGGATCAGAAAAGGCTGAGGAGAGACTTAATGGTGGTGTATAAAACTATGAGGGGCATGGGGCCCAAGTTTCGGGTGGAGTTGCTTCTATTTTTTTGGAGCAACTAGTTTAGTTTGGAGTATGTTAGAAATTGCAATTCTCGGCACTTAGTTTGCTCCAGTTCTAGTGAGTTAGTTTAGGTTGGTTTAGTTCAGGTATTTCTTTTTCAAAAGGCGGTGTGTCCAGCCACTCAGGCCTGTTTTGCAAATTTCGGCAGCGAAAACTTACTCCAAACTAACTTAGAATGGAGTAAGTGCCCACTTTTGTAAGTTCTGAACAACCTTACCTAGAGTTAAGCTCTGTGCAGGCACAGCCGGAGACGGGGGGTGGGAATTAAACACAAAAAGGACTGAAGCATTAAACACATCACTTAACATGGCCTAAACCTCTTTCGATGATATTTTGCCTGATATCTGCTGAATGAAGATAGTTGGTTCTCTTTTTATAAATAAACAAGTGTAGGCTTCCGGCTGAGGCAGGCACATCAACACCTAATTATGGCTAATTTGATCCTTTGGAAATCATCATACCCCATTAAACACATTACTTGAATGATTCACCTCATTTGTAAAACTAACTGTTTGGCATTATGCCTCTGTCAGGGACTGGCTGTTAGAGTAAGGTGTTGTAAACCACCCTAAAACCCACCATTGTCTCCCACATCCCCAGCAGCACTCTTCCCCCCCCGCACCCGCCCCCCCCTCACCCACCTCCCAACCCGTCGCTCCATGTGTCCCTCCTCACTCCTGCACTCCCAACAGCACTCTTCCCCTCCCCGCCCCCAGCTCCCAACCCAACCCCTCGCAGCCAGCAGCAGGACCGACCTGTGTGTCTCAGATACTGTAGGGTAATTAGTCGCTGGCTTCCTCGGTCCACGGACACCCATCCCACTGCAGCAGGAGAGATCTCCAAGCCACGACACGCCACACCAGCACGCCCCTCGGTCATGGCTAGGTGCGGGAGGCAGGCATGACTGAAGGGGTGAGGGATGTTTATCTTTTGCAGGTGTTCCTAAATGTTGTGTTTGGTATGATAATGAACCATGAATCAATTGTAATGTTAAATAATAAACTTTATTGAAACATTTATAATGTACTTTACTTTAGTGCAATAATAATAAAAGCATTCTTGTCATGATTCATTTTCAATGTACAATATATTTCATTGAAATCTTTACAATGTACTTGACATTCGTGCAATAAAATCATTCTTCTATCAAATTGGATATGACTCTTTCCGATCACGAAACAACCCCAAAAACTTATATAGTTTTAAAGTTAGAAAACTTAGTAAACAATTTTAATTTGTGAACAAAATCACTGAAAAACCCTAAGATAACTTTTAACGCGGTAAATTTAAACAACTTATTAAGATCACTTAAAAACTCTAGGATCACTTATATACTTGTAAAGTTACAAAACTTAGTACACAATTTCAATTTGAAAATAGTTACAACAGTGGCATCAAATCTACTACATCAACACCAACAGCAAAGAAAGGCTGCACCCAGCTCTCATCCACATCTCGGTGCATGTGCACTGCCTCATGGGGGTGGGGGGTGTACGGGAAGAGAAGGGGTGGTGGGGGGAGAGAGGAGGGTAGGGGAAGAGACAGGGTGGGGTGGGAGAGTGGGGGCCCCAGCTTGGATCTCTACAGAGGCTAATACTGGGATTGCAGTGGGAGGGGCATTTGATTGGCCGGGAGGTGTGCGCTTATTGCAGCAGCTAACTCCCTGATGGCCTCTTCCAGCATTTGCACTGCCCCAGCAAATCCCGCACTCAGTTCACGTGGCATAACTGCTATTTGCCCAGACAGCGCTGTCAACTCATCACCAACCCCTCTGATGGTGCCCTCCAGTGAACGGGTAAGGTCATTGCCCTCCACACCCAATGCTATAACGTCAAGCGCATTTGTTGAACGCTGCATCTCAGGAAAGTCTACTCGGGTTCTCCTTCCTCTCCCCCCGGCTCTGCCTCGTGGCACAACTCCAGTGCGAGGCTCAGGGTGGGACGGTGGGGCCCTGGGTGTTCCACACTGCATTCCACCACCACCACCACCACCGGGACCCGCTTCCTCTGACAGTGGGGCCCTGGGTGTTCCACACTGCATTCCACCACCACCGGCACTGGAACCTGCTTCCTCTGACAGTGGGGCCCTGGGTGTTCCACACTGCATTTTACCACCACCACTGGGACCCACTTCCTCTGATAATGAGGCCCTGGGTGCTACAAGCTGCATTCTACCACCACCACTGTGCCCCTCTACCTCTGATAATGGAGCCCTGGGTGCTACAAGCTGCATTCTACAACCACCACTGTGCCCCTCTACCTCTGATAATGGGGCCCTGGGTGCTACAAGCTGCATTCTACAACCACCACTGTGACCCTCTACCTCTGATAATGGAGCCCTGGGTGCTACAAGCTGCATTCTACAACCACCACTGTGCCCCTCTACCTCTGATAATGGGGCCCTGGGTGCTACAAGCTGCATTCTACCACCACCACTGTGCCGCTCTACCTCTGATAATGGAGCCCTGGGTGCTGCAAGCTGCATTCCACCACCACCACTGTGACCCTCTACCTCGAAGAATGTGAAACCATGGAACGTCTTACCAGAATTTACATCACTAAGCGCGGATGGGTACGTGAGGAGAGGATGACATGCCGCATCAGAACTTAAAGCACCACGCAAGGATGGGGGGTGGATGAAGGAGTGGAATGTTGGAGGAGAATTCATGGTATTCTCTGGGATAGTGAGGCCCTGCACTATGGACTGATCCATATTACGATCAACATTCTTCCCTGATCCATTCCCCCTTCCTCCCCCCACCAACGCTTTGGTCTTGATCGCATGCATCCGACTCTTCCTCTGAATCTTTAGATTGACATCATGTTCTGCAAAATATAACTGAACAGTCAAATGGTTAGCACCACAGGAGTGGGCAGGATGGGTGACATAGATAGTCTCGCACATAGCAGGCTCGGCAGCAGGATGATTTGAAGGGTCACGATGCATTTTCAGGACTTACCCTCTCCCAAGCATGTGGGCCCAGCTTGTGCATCACTGATTGCCTTTCTCCAGGCATGACTCATCATGGCAGCGACCCTCTGTTCCAAGGGTATCAGTGGGTGCAGATTTGGCGGGCCGCCTCCTGATTGTGTTCTTTCTCTTTTGTTGTGAGCCAATTTCTTCTGCAATGTTGAAAATATAACTAGTTAGAGAGGGTGCCTTTCTGCTGGGTGGGACATATGCAGCTGGTCACATTTACAATTGCAATTCCATTGAGAAAAGGAAGATATTACTTGCACTAACGACTTGACCAAGGTCCTGCCAATTCTTTTTACACTGGGCTTCAGATCTCCTGGTATTCAGCACTGCGCAGTATTCATCTGCAACTAGGGTCCCAGCGTTTCTTGATTTCTTTGTGTGCCACTTTGTGCGGCCTCTGTTGCTGGTGTCCAGCTCCTGCCATCTCCCCTCAATGACATTAACTAGTGTCTCGACTTCGTCATGCAAGACGTTTTTCGTTCTCGCTGCACGTTCTTGCATTGCTGTACAGGTACTGGATTTCCACTCAGTGATTTTTAAAAACACAGTCCTTTCCTTGCATGCACGTGTGCAGCACCCCTTTGCGCTCCAAGAATCACTTAAGACTTTTCACTGCTTCCCTTCCTGCACCCAAAAATCACACAGCTCGCTGTAACAGAGTGCCACGTTTTCTCTTTAAATGTCCTTGCTTGCAACTATGCAGCACTTTTGCAGCACTCCTTTGCACAACAAGAATCAATAAAATAATTTTTACTCCTTTTCCTACCTTCAACCAAAGATCCAAGCGAGCTTTAAATGTGTGTCTGCCACATTCTTCCTTTAAATGTCCTTGCTTGCACCTATGCAGCACCGTTGCAGCACTCCTTTGCACAAGAATCAGTAAAATAATGTTTACTCCTTTTCCGACCTGCAACCAAAAATCCCAGCTAGCTTTAAATGAGTGCCACGTTCTCCCTTTAAATGGCCGATTTCCAAGGTCGAGGTCCCATTACGCATGCGCACATGTTGTTCCGCGCACGTGCAAGGGAGCCGGCTGAGAAAGACACGCAGGGGCTTAGCCCCGCCCCCTGCAGACTGCGATAGGTTTGCTCCACCCCAGGGAGACACCATTGCACCACGCCATGCCACGCCAAGCTCCAGGAGGACTGGAGAATTGCTCGGGAAGATTCCGGCACGCTTTCGAGCCCAGGCAGGTCACGTAAGTCTCGGAGGTGCACCGTTTTCGCCAGAACCGGAAACTTGGGCCCTGAGAGTGGACAGGAAGGACCTATTTCCATTAGCAGAGAGATCAATAACCAGAGGACATAGATTTATAGTAATTGGTAGAAGGATTACAGGGGAGTTGAGGTGAACATTTTTCACCCAGAAGGTGGTCTGGAATCACTGCCTGAAAGGGTGGTAGAGGCAGAAACCCTCAGCACATTTAAAAAGCACTTGGGTATACACTTGAACTGCCGTCACCTACAAGGCAATGGACCAAGAGTAAGAAAATGGGATTAGGCTGTGATTTATCCTTACTTTACAGTATAAATGCACACGAGGCCCATAGTTGAGAGAAGATCACTCTGTGACCAGTTACCTTTATTACCAAGACCTCAAGTGATGAAGGTGGGTGGAGCTTCCCCTTTTATACCTGAAAGTTCAGGTTAGGAGTGTCTCTCACAAGTTCACCCCCTTGTGGTCAATGTTCTCAAGGTGTACAACTTAGGTCAGCTTATGCATCGGTTACAATGATAGTTGAATACATGACATTACCTCCCCCCACAAAGTTTTATTGGGATCACATGTTAAGTCTCTCTGGTGGTTTACACTCCCTTGTAGAGCGCCTGAGTTGGGGCTCCGGTTGTTGGGCACTGGCCTGAGTGTCTGCTGTTTACGGTGCCTGAGGCCTGTCCCGACTGCCCACAGTGACTGGGCTCGCCTCCACTTGGTTCCGGTGTTCGGTCAACTGTGGTGGAGTAAACTCTACGTCGTGTTCTTCCTCTGCTTCTTCTATGGGGTTGCTGAACCTCCTTTTAGTTTGATCCACGTGTTTGTGACAGATTTGTCCATTGGTAAGTTTAACTTCCAAAGCCCTATTCCCCTCTTTGGCAATCACAGTGCTTGCAAGCCAGTTGGGCCCTGCAGCATAATTAAGGACAAAAGCAGGGTCATTGACATCAATACATCTCGCCCTCGCATTTCTGTCATGGTAGTCACATTGTGACTGACGCCTGCTCTCAACAATTTCTTTCATAGTAGGGTGTATAAGGGATAACCTGGTTTTGAGCGTCCTTTTCATTAGCATCTCTGCAGATGGAAACCCTGGAAGCAAGTGTGGTCGGGATCTATTGGCCAACACGAGACATGATAAGCGACTTTGTAGGGAATCCCCTTGGATTCTGAGCATCCCCTGTTTGATTATCTGCACTGCTTGTTCTGCCTGGCCGTTTGAGGCTGGCTTGAAAGGTGCCGTTCTGACATGGTTGATTCCATTGCCTGCCATGATATCCTGGAATTCAGTGCTTGTGAAGCACGGGCCATTGTCACTGACCAAGACGTCCGGTAGACCATGGGCGGCGAACATTGCCCGTAGACTTTCTACCGTGGCAGAGGATGTGCTTGAATTTAAAATGGCACAGTCAATCCATTTGGAGGAGCCGTCTACTACAACCAAAAACACTTTTCCCATGAAAAGACCTGCGTAGTCCACATGGATGCGTGACCATGGCTTGGCGGGCCAGGACCAGGGGCTAGGGGGGGCTTCCCTGGGTGCATTGCCCAGCTGAGCACATGTGTTGCACCTGCAAACACAAAGTTCCAGGTCTGCATCTGACCAAGCATGTGACCTGGCAATTGCTTTCAACATGACAATGTCCGGGTGCTCATTGTGAAGTTCTCTGATGAACACCTCTCTGCCCATCTGGGGCATGACTACTCGGTTTCCCCACACTAGACAATCGGCCTGAATCGAGAGTTCATCCTTGCGCCTATGAAATGGATTAAATTCCTCAGGGCATCCCCCGTACGTGGCTGCCCAGTCCCCATTCAAGACACATTTCTTAACTAAAGACAGTAGCGGGTCTTTATTTGTCCAGACTTTAATCTGACTGGCTGTCACAGGTGAGCCTTCGGTTTCGAAAGCTTCAACAGCCATGATCATCTCAGCATCATTCTCAGTTGCTCCCTCAGTGGTGGCTAGTGGGAGCCTGCTGAGCGCATCAACGCAGTTTTCAGTGCCCGGTCTGTGCTGAATTGTGTAGTCATAGGCGGCTAACGTAAGTGCCCACCTCTGTATGCGGGAAGATGCATTCGCATTTATGGCCTTGTTGTCGGCCAAAAGGGACGTTAGGGGTTTGTGACCTGTCTCCAGCTCAAACTTCCTGCCAAACAGGTACTGGTGCATTTTTTTTTACTGCATATACACATTCTAATGCTTCCTTTTCTACCCCCTTTCTGCCTGGGACAGATTTCTGGACGTATAAGCTACTGGCTGTAACTGACCAGTGGCATTCACATGCTGCAAAACACACAAACGATCCCATAGGACGATGCATCGCACGTTAAAACAAGTTTCTTACATGGGTCATATTACGCTAACAGTTTGTTGGAGCATAACAAATTGCGTGCTTTATCCTGGCTATCCCCCCAGACCCAATCACGACCTTTTCCTCGGAGCACGTGTTGCAGCTCTAACAACGTGCTCAATTTGGGAAGAGAGTTGCCAAAATAGTTCAGGAGCCCCAGGAACAAATGCAGCCCCGTCGTGTTGCAGGGTCTGGGTGCTCTCTGGATCGCTTCTGTTATGGACGCAATAGGTCTGATCCCGTCTGCTGCTACCCTCCTCCCCAGGAATTCTACCTCGGAGTTAAGCAGACACACTTCACCTTTTTCAATGGCAGCCCTACTCGGTCCAGTCTGCGTAGCACCTCCTCCAGGTTGTGGAGCTGTTCTTCAGTATCACGACCCGTGATGAGGATGTCGTCTTGAAAAACCACCATCCTTGGAATCGACTTGAGGAGGCTTTCCATATTTCGCTGAAAGATCGCGGCGGCCGAACGAATCCTAAACGGGCATCTGTTGTACTCAAACAACTCCTTGTGTGTCATGATGGTGGTCAGCTTCTTCGACTCACTCGCCAGCTCCTGCGTCATGTAAGCTGAGGTCAGGTCCAATTTTGAAAAAAGTTTGCCACCGGATAGCGTCGCAAAGAGGTCCTCCGCTCTGGTAGTGGATACTGGTCTTGGAGTGACACCCGATTAATGGTGGCCTTGTAATCGGCACATATCCTGACCGACCCATCCGCCTTGAGCACCAGCACAATCGGGCTTGCCCAGTCACTGAATTCGACTGGCGAGATGATGCCTTCCCTCAGCAAGCGGTCCAATTCGCATTCTATCTTTTCTCACATCACGTACGGCACCGCTCTAGCCTTGTGGTATACTGGCCTGGCATCCGGGTTTATGTGAATCACTACCTTGGCCCCCATGAAAGTGCCAATGCCGGGCTGAAATAAGGAGTCAACTTTGTCCAGCACCTGCGAGCATGATACGTGCTCCACAGAAGAAATTGCATTGACATCGCCCCATTTCCAGTTCATGACAGCATGCCCACTCCTCCCCAGTCGTGCGGGACCGTCCCCCGGGCAATCCAGAGTGCCAACCTGTTCTCCGAATCTTTGTGGGTCACGACTACCATGGCGCTGCCGAGCACCGGAATGATCTCCTTTGTTTATGTCCGTAGCTGTGCGTCAATCGGAAATTATTTTGGCCTCCTGGTCTTGGACACCCACAACCTTTTGAACTGTTTGATACTCATCAGGGACTGGCTGGCCCCCGTGTCTAGCGCCATTAATACTGGGATGCCATTGAGGAGCACTTTCATCGTTATCGGTGGCGTCCTGGTATATGAACTGCATATGTGCTCCACATGAACTCGCTGAACTTCAGCTTCCAGCGATTTCCCCCAGTATTCATTTGGCCTCGTAGGACTTACATCGGGCCCGTCTTCCTCGTACATCAACCTGGCTGCAAGCTTCCTGCACATACGCGCCAAGTGACCGCTGACGTTGCAGTTTCTGCAGGTATATTGCTGATACCTGCAAGCTCTGGCTGGGTGTTTGCCTCCACACCTCCAGAATGAGCTGGAGGCCCCTTGTTGGAAACAAAAGGTGCATTAGCAGTCGATCGTCTCTGACTGTCTCTGTAACTGTCCTTAAGCGCACCATTAACAGGTGTTGATGGCCCCATTACTGGCTGCATTGTCCTTTGCGATGGCATGAATCACCGTTCAGCTAGCCATTGTCTCTGTTGAATTCCCCCTTTGGGTTCGACTACATGCTGGGGAATGTCCGATTGCCTTTGTCTGCCTAGAGAACTGTGTGCCGCATTAACAATGTTGACTTCCTGGTCGTTTGTCGCATTTGAGCCAAGATTTTTGTTATATATCATTCTGGTCTCTTCCTCCCGAGATAAATGTCTGGGCTATCAGAACCTCCGCTTCCAAAGTCAAGTCTTTGGTCTCAATCAGTTTCCTGAAAACCCCAGCGTGCCCGATGCCCTCAATAAAAAATTCTCGCAGCATCTCCACTCTGCATGCATCTGGGAACTGACATAGGCTCGCCAGTTGCCGGAGATCTGCCACAAAGTCTGGAACGCTCTGCCCTTTTCGCCGCCGGTGGGTGTAAGTCCGGTGTCTCGCCATGTGCATGCTGCTCGCCGGCTTAAGGTGTTCCCTGATAAACTTACTGAGCTCTTTGAATGTCTTGTCCACTGGCTTCTCTGGCGCTAGAAGGTCCTTCATCAGGAAGTACGTTCTGGATCCACAAACCATCACGAGATGAGCCCTGCGTTTGTCGACCGAATCCTGTCCCAACCATTGCTTATTGACAAAACTTTGCTGTAGTCTCTCAATAAAGTCATCCCAATCATCACCAACACAGTACCTCTCTTCTGTGCTGCTAGTGGCCATGCTCGCGTGGTTTAAATCCCAGTTTCTCGTCGCCAATGATATGTCCTTACGATACAGTATGAATGCACACGAGGCCCATACTTGAGAGAAGGTCACTCTGTGACCTGTCACCTTTATGACCAAGACCTCAAGTGAAGAAGGTGGGTGGAGCTTCCCCTTTTATACCTGAAAGTCCAGGTTAGGAGTGTCTCCCACAAGTTCACCCCCTTGTGGTCAATGTTCTCAAGGTGTATAACTTAGGTCAGCTTATACATGATAGTTACAATGATAGTTGAATGCATGACAGGCTGAATAGTTCTATTTTGGCCGGCACAGACACGATGGACCAAACAGCCTCCTTCTGTGCCGTAAACTTCTATTATTCTGTGAAACTCAGAAATATAATAAACAATGAGGTTAGCAACAAACTATAGGAGGACACAGAGAATCTGGCAAAATGGGCAGACACATGGCAGATGAAATTTCACACAAAGAAGTGTGAAGTGATATATTTTGATGGGAAGAATGAAGAAAGACAATATGAATTAAATGGCAGAATTTTTAAGGGGGTACAGGAAGAGAGACCAGGGGATGCATGTACACAAACTTTGAAGGTGTCAGGTCAAGTTGAGAAGGCTGTTAAAAAAGCATATGGGATCCTTGGTTTTATTAACAGAGGAATAGATTACAAAAGCAAGGAAGTAATGCTAAACCTTTATAAAACACTGGTTAGGCCTTGGCTGCAGTACTGTGTTCGGTTCAGGGCACCACACTTCAGGAAGTATGTCAGGCCTTGGAAAGGGTGCAGAAGACATTTACTAGAATGGTACCAGAGATGAAAGACTTCAGTTATGTGGAAAGACTGCGGTTATTTTCTTTAGAGCAGAGAAGGTTAAGAGAAAATTTGGCAGAGATGTTGAAAATCATGAATGTTTTTGATAAAGTAAATAAAGAGAAACTGTTTCCAATGGCAGATAGGTCGGTAACCGGAAGACACATATTTAAGGTAATTGGCAAAAGAATCAGAAGCAACATGAGGAAATGTTTTTTTTAAACACAGTGAGTTGTTGTGATCTGGAATGCACTGCCTGTAAGGGTGGTGGGAGCAGATTCAATGGTAACATTCAAAAGAGAATTAGATAAATACTTGAAGGAAAAAATTTACATGGCAATGTGGAAAGAGCAGGGGAGTGGGATTAATTGGCTAGATCTACCAAAGAGCTGCACAGGCACAATGGGCCAAATGGCCTCCTTCTCTGCTGTATCATTCTATGATTTGTTTGCTTTTCCACATTGGTTCAACACCAAAGGTCTACCATAACTTCTCGGTCATTTTCAAAGGTTTAGGCCCAGATTTTCTCCTCCCCCGCTCCCCCCTCCACTCCACCCTACCTATTTTGACATATTATGGTGAATGAAAGTTTGTGATGAGCTGTTCCACTGCTTTCCTCATGTTACCATTACTGAGATTTTCTGCACACAGCAATGGTAGATCTTGACTATGCCCACCCATGTCAGCTGATGTATTTCCAATCATTAACATCTTAGCAATGCTGCCAGGAGTGCAGCAGTGTTAAGGAGGCAAAAGCAAGGGTTTGCAAATAAAAGGCCTGCATTGTCTGCTACAATCCATTAGAGAGATGATTTGCACTTGGCAATGTGTGAGATTTAAAATAATGTAAAAAAATAAATTCCTTTGCCCATGCAAGGTGATCTAGTGGCCTCTAATACATCACCAACATTCAAATTCGCAATAAGCTTGATAGTGGAAGAACTGCTGGGGTCAGGTGGGTGCACACCAATGCACAGATATCCTACACCAACGAACTCCTCCCACCTGGAATCCCACTGCAAGGGAAAATCTAGGTCTATTCATTTCACAAAGTGGGATGTTTCCTACTTTCTAAAAAATCCAGTTTCATATCCAGCTGCACATCACCCTTGGACGATGGAGTTTAGTTCTTTTGTTGTCTCTCGTGACAGAACTTGTCAGAATTTTCAGGATGCTCAAACAAACCATACTATAAGGAGTTCCACTTCAAAGAAGTTTAGAGTTTGTCTCTAAATCCTGCGCCTTCCCTTTGGACCACCGCCAAGGCAAGCGACATTCAAGGAGCTACTTACTTGTGCAAAATAAACTGCATTTATCTATTATATATATTTTTCGAAGGCAGCCGGCCCCCTCCCTTTAAGTTTTGCCCCAGTAGCTACTAGCCGCCCGGCGCGCGACCCTGAAGCAGTCGCTGTTTTTGCCCCTCGCTGCTTCAGGGGCCAAACCCAATTTAGGGGTCAGGGCACGAATGGGGCAATGTGCACGGTGATGATGTCATGATCTCCGGGTGCAGGAGATGGGGGCGCAATGCTGTATCGCCGTTAAACTCCCGCTGAATTTAGCAGGATTCATTAGTGACGCCGTACCCAGTCGCAGTCATTTGCGCCCTGTTAGCGCCCCCTCCCTCCCCGGATGGCTGCCGCAAATGCACCCAATTTCTCCCCCTAAAATATAAAACACAAAAACAGGCCACTTGGCCCAACTGATCCATGCTGATGTTTATGCTCTGCAGGAACATCCTCCCACTCTACTTCATCTAACCCTATCAGCATATCCTTCTATTCGTGTTGTGTCCTGGCCAATATCTATCCCTCAACCAATATCACCAGATTATTTTATTTTTCTCATTCCTGTTTATGTGACCTTCCTTGTTGCTTGCAAAGTGGCTGCCATGTTGGCCAACATTGCAGCATTGATTACACTTCAGTTGTACTTTATTGGCTGTGAAGTGTTTTAGGATGCCCAGAGGATGTTAAAGGTACTTTATAAATGTAAGTTATTTATTTCAATCAAATTGATACTGGTCATTTTCAGCATCAAGCCGCACTAGTAAAATTGAACTCAATGGGAATCAGGGGACAAACTGTCCACTGGCTTGAGTCATACCTAGCACAAAGGTTGTGGTCATTGCAGGCCAAGGACATAGCTGCAGGAGTTCCTCAGGTAAGTATCCTAGGCCCAACCATCATCAGCTGCTTCATCTCCATCATAATGTCAGAAGTGGGGATGTTCGCTGATTTCAGTATTCAGTTCCACTTGCAGCTCCTCAGATAATGAAGCAGTCTGGTCAACATGCAGGAAGAGCTGGACGACATTCAGGTATGGACTGATAAGTGGCAAGTAACATTTGCATCACATAAGTGCCCGCTTATTACATAGGATATACAGCACAAACAGGCCATTTGGCCCAACCAGTCCATGCCAGCTCTTATTGACATTCAATGGAATTACCATTGCCAAATCTCCCACCATAAACATTCTGGGGGAGAGGGTCATTATTGACCAAAAAATTAACTGGACCAGACACATAAATACTGTGGCTACAAGAGCAGGTCAGAGACCATGTATTCTGCAGCGAGTGTCTCAACTCCTGAGTTCCCAAAGCCTTTCCACCATCTACAAGGCACAAGTCAGGAGTGTGATGGAATACTCTCCACATGCCTGGATGAGTATAGCTCCAGCAACACTCAAGAAGCTCAATACCATCCAGGACAAAGCAGCTTGCTTGATTGGCACCTCATCCACCACCTTCAACATTCACTCCCTCCACCACCGTGCACCGTGGCTGCAGTGTGTACCATCTACAAGATGTACTGCAGCAACTCACCAAAGCTTCTTCGGCAGCACCTTCCAAACCTGTGACCTCTACCACCTAGAAGGCTAAGGGCAGCAGGCACATGGGAACACTATCACATCCAAGTTCCCCTCCAAGTCACACAAATTCCTGACTTGGAATATCGTTCCTTCATCATTGCTGGGTCAAAATCCTGGCAATTCCTCCCTAACATCACTGTGGGAGTACCTTCAACACACGGAGTGCAGCGGTTCAAGAAAGTAGTTCACCGCCACCTTCTCAAGGGCAGTTAGGGATGGGCAATAAATGCTGACCTTGCCATTGATGTCCACATCCCATGAACGTATTAAAAAAATGTTCATAACACCATGTCTTATCTCAGGAATAACCCCAGAGAAAATGGTGCCTGTTCAAAAAAGAAGAAACTGTTGATCCTCAGATAAGAGACTTATCATTGAAAAACTCATTGATGGTAGCAATAAAACTGGGTGCAACTTTTTTAAACAACTGGCTCAAAGCATGCTGAAGACCTGGCCTACTCCTGCACCTAGTTTCTATGTTTCTATGTTTCTATACAGGATCCCATTATTCTATCTCTATATTCTGGCATTACACAGAAGCCCGTTCACCTGTCTGTGTATATTCTGTTGTTGTACAACAGTCCGTTACCCGGCCTGTGCATATTCTGGTATTACACAGGAGCTCGTTACATGGTTTGAGTATATTCTACCATTTAGTACCCGGTGCTAGCCTTGTTAGGCGATTTGGGTGTGAGGGAGCATTGGGCGTATAAGAGGGCCAAAAAGGTGTGATTTATTTTAAAGGGTTTCTTATGGGCTAGGAGAAACAGGAGTGCTCCTCCTGAATACACAAGGAATCCTGGGCTTCCCTCCCCCCACCGCCTACCCCTCCCACCATCTGACTGCTGGGGACCGTTTCCAAGGGTCCCCAGCCATGGCCCGCTCAGCGAGATTCTGTCAATTAAAAGGAAGCAGGTCTGATGACATCAATTGATGACACATCATCAGCCATTTCCTTAAAGGGACCATGCACAAATTAATTTTGACAGCTGTGCTGTCAGTGTGCAACAACACTGAGGTGCTGCAAACACTGCACAGAGGTATAGAGTTGCACGCAGGCTCTCCCATGTCACCCTCCATATGCTTATGGAGGGAGTCAGAGCACGCAGGGAGGTTCTCTTCCCTTCCAATGGACGGAAGAGACTTCCCCAGGAGACCAACGCAGCCTGGTTGCATATTGCAGAGAAGGGCACAAGTAGGGATGCCGACAGGAGGACCAGGCTGCAGTGGCGCAAACCTTTCAATGATCTTAGTAGATCACGAAACGTTACTGCAAAGCCACACTCAACCTCATCCTCATCCCGATCACTCTGCCATCCCTACCCTACGCCTGCACATCCTTACTTACACCAACTTAACTTGGACCTCCACCCATCCCTCTCTATCTACATTGTCACATCCCCATCTCATTAGTCACCCCTCACCCTCACGCAAACAGACAAACTAACACACAAGGGTAGGCACTTGTGTCTTTTTGCCAATCTTCATGTAAAGTTTCTGTTAATGTGCAGTCAAACATTGAAATCTGTATTTTTAACACTTTGCCTTCTTGGACAGATTTGTGTGCACCTTTGGCGTAGTGAGTTGCAGTGAATGGTGAGATGTAACAGTAAGCCCCGCAATAGTGATGAGTGTGAAAGGAATGGCTTGGACATTGTAGGAATGCTTCATGGTGTTGGTGTGGTGCCAACCTGGCGCTTCATGTTGCAAGCCAGGGTGTGCAGCATCAAGTGAAGTAAATGTGGTCATGGTTAGGCCATCCCTGGCATCCCGGGCAGCAATGTGGTCGGGTACTGATGCCCTCTGTCCTGTGCAGTATCAGGTGATTGCAGCGAAGGTTGGTGTTGTTGTTGGTGCTGCTGGTGGTGATGCTGGTGGTGGGGTTCATCGTGGTCAGATTTTGAGAGCCAAGGTGACAGGGTGGAATTGGTTTCTGTTGTGGAGTATTAAAAATATAACATTCACAGGAAAGGTCTTTTATAGAGAAAAGAGTTGTTTATTAAAACCTGATTAATCAAGGGAGATCCGGCCTCATCAGTACCGTTACTGAGTGCTCTCAACACCTCTCTCATGGGACAAGCTATGCAGTTACATTCTTATACAGTTCAGATACAGTCAAAATGGTGGAACTATGCAGGGTAGTGTTCCATTGGTTAATACAGATTACAGCAATTTCATTGGGTGGTACAGTTACATAAATTTTATTGGTTACAGTAATTTCTAATGATTCCATTGGTACATTCAGTTCTGGCGACTGTTGTTAGGGAAAAGCCCCCTACAGATGATGTGTTACATTTCTGGAAATGTCTTCCCAGGCTAATTCCCAGACTCATGTCCTTGGCAGACATATGGCTACCCTCTGCTGAAAAGAGACATTGTCTCTGTTATCTCATGTGGCTGGAACATCGTGGCCTCCTCTCATTATTTCTGTGAGCTGTCTACGTAAATCTTGTGGGTGTTCTTATTTCCTAAGAGAATTTCTCTGACCTTGGTGTTTCTGTCTAATTCAGCTTTTCTACCATGAATGCATTTTAAACCTTTCTCTGCCTTTCTTACTTTGTATTTTAATTACACCGAATTACTTTACCTCTAATTAAGGTTTTTCGCTCTTACAGTTTCTATCCTGATGGAATAGATACCAGTTGAAGATGAGATGACAGAAGCGATCCATCAATGGTGACAGAGGTTGTTCCAATGAGGTGACACTGGATACAGAGTTTGCTACAAAGACTTACAACCTGCATTAAGTACAATCTGTCTTCCAAAGGGAGAAACCAAAGCATCTCTGGGTTTGGAAAGTGTACAGGTGTAAATTGTGAGGTTTTATACAAGTTTTAATGCTGTCACCAATCATGTGCTTCAATGGCCACTCAACCTCTGCCTCAGATGAACAAACGGGGTCCAGGAGCAACGTGAAATCTGTTTGCGAGCTGTTAACGTCAAAAGGTGAGTAAAGTACCACTGTTAAGGGCTTCTAAATATGCCAATAATTGTCTCAAGCACCTTGCCAAAGGGCGCTACTCAGCGTCAAGTGTCTCAAGTGCATCAGCGCAGGCAGACCCGACATGTGGGACAGGCACAGGGTCCCGAACTGCTGTCAAACGTTGTCAATTTCCCGGTCGACCCGCCCCCAGAGCACTGCTGAAGTCACAGACATGGTCTTTAATTTTGCTAGCAAGTCCATTATGTCTGACCTTCCATGTCTGATACCATTGAGTTTCATGAATTCTTGAAACTCAAGACTTGTGAAGCAAGATCCGTTATCGTTCACAACAATGTCAGGCAAACCACGAGTAGCAAACATGATACAAAGACTCTCAATGGTAGCTGTAGACGTGCTGGATGACATAATGACACACTCTATCCACTTTGAATATGCATCCACCACAACAAAAAACATCTTTCCCAGGAAAGGGCCCGCAAAATCGATGTGTATCCTCGACCATGGTTTAGATGACCATGACCAAAGACTCAGTGGAGATTCCGCTGGTACTTTAATTCGCTGCATGCAAGTATTGCACTGATGCACACATGATTCCAGATCAGAGTCAATTCCAGGCCACAAAACATGAGCCCTGGCAATGGCTTTCATCATGACGATACCAGGATGAGTGCTATGTAGGTCACGTACAAATTTTTCTCTGCCTTTGTTAGGCATAATGATTGCTCCACAGTAGACAATCTGACTGAATAGTTCATCTTTGCGACGGTTGTAAGGTTTGGTCTCATCACACATTTCCATAGGTATTGCAGACCAATCACCCCTGAGGACACATGTTTCACAACCGATAAAATAGGGTCATGGTTGGTCCAGATCCTCACTTGTTGAGCAGTGACAGGAGTTCCTTCACTCTCAAAAGCATCCATTACTAACAGTAGATCTGCAGGTTGAGGCGTCTCCACTTCAGGGGTGGGCAACAGCAGACGACTCAGTGCATCGGCTCAATTCTCAGTGCCAGGTCTATGACAAATAACGTAATCATAGGTAGACAATATTAACGCCCATCTCTGGATACGGGACAATGCATTGGTATTGATACCTTTGTTTTCCGAAAACAATGAAATGACTGGCTTGTGATCCGTTTCAAGTTCAAAACGAAGACCAAACAGATACTAATGCATTTTTTTGACCCCATACACACAGGCCAAAGCTTCTTTTTCTACCATGCTGTAAGCTCTTTCCGCCTTTGTCAAACTTTTCGAAGCATACGCAACAGGTTGTAGCTTACCCGACTCATTTGCTTGTTGGAGCACACAGCCAACCCCTTATGGTGAAGCATCACAGGCCAATACAAGATGCTTACACGGATCATAGTGAACAAGCAGCTTGTTCGAACAGAGCAGATTCTTGGCTTTCTCAAAAGCTCTATCTTGAGATAAACCCCAGACCCAGTTGTCGTTTTTTTTGAGCAGCATGTGCAGTGGCTCTAATAAAGTGCTCAATCTGGGTAAGAAATGACCAAAATAGTTGAGTAGCCCAAGGAATTAACGCAACTCAGTCACATTTTGAGGTCTGGGTGCATTTTTGATAGCCTTGGTTTTCAAATCAGTCGGCCTGATGCCATCAGCAGCAATTTTCCTCCCTAGCAATTCAACTTCTGGTGCCATGAAGACACACTTCGAACGTTTCAGACTGAGTCCCACTTTTTCCAGACGATGTAGGACTTCTTCAAGATTGTTCAGATGTTCAGCAGTGTCACGACCTGTGACCAGAATATCATTTTGAAACACGACAGCTCTAGGAACGGACTTCAGTAGACTCTCCATGTTCCTCTGAAATATGGCTGCAGCTGAACGGATTCCAAAAAGACACCTGTTGCAGACAAACAGTCCTTTATAGGTGTTGATGCAGGTAAGTTTCTTTGAAGTGTCAACAAGCTCCTGTGTCATATAGGCCGACATCAGATCCAGTTCAGTGAACGACTTTCCACCAGCTAGCATGGTGAACAGGTCATCAGCCTTCGGTAGCAGATACTGATCCTGTTTCAAAAATCGGTTAATCGTAACCTTGTAGTCTCCACAGATCCTGACAGTGCCATCATTCTTTAACACTGGAACGATAGGACTGGCTCATTCATTAAATTCGACCGGTGATATGACCCCTTCACGTTGGAGTCTGTCAAGCTCAATTTCGACCTTCTCCCTCATCATGTACAGAACAGACCGAGCTTTATGTTAGACAGGTCTTGCCTCAGAATCCAGGTGAATCTGCACCTTGGCTCCAGTAAAATTGCCAATGCCCGGTTCAAACAAAGAAAGAAACTTCTTCAGCACTTGAGCACATGAAGTGTCATCCACCGAGGACAATGCTTTGATATCATTCCAGTTCGACTTGATTTTCTCGAGCCAATTCCTGCCGAACAGCGGTGGACCATTGCCCGGGATGACGGTAAATAGTGAACCATGCCATCATATGACACCTTGATTACTGCACTGCCAATCACCGGTATGAGTTCCTTAGTGTAAGTACACAACTTGGCATTGACTGGACTCAGCTTAGGCTTCACAGCCTCAGCGTCCTACAGCTTGTCGAATGTCCTTTGGCTCATTATCAACTGACTCGCACCCGTGTCCAGCTCCATTGATACAGGCACACCATTCAGCTTCAAATTGACCATTATCAGTTGGCTCTTTGTCAGGAACGAATACACTTCCTCCTCGGGTATCTTGGGTTGCATATCCGGGCCAAAACTAGACTGGTCATCATCATCAATGTGATGAGCAGCAGTACGCTTGCTCAGTTGTGGGCACATTTGCTGAAGATGTCCCACTTTTGAACAGTCTTTACAGATGTACTGTTTAAACCAACACTGATGAGGCCGATGATAGCCCCCACAATGCCAACAGGGTGAAATCGGATTCGTACCAGTTGACAGACTTTGAGCAGCTACAGGTTTCACATAAGCAGTCGAGTAGGCCCTGCCATAAGCAGCTCTGCCAGATGACGACACAATCTTGTTTACAGTACTTGCCGTGGAACTCTGACTCTTCGATGATATCTGCCTTAAATTATCATCAGTCACCATGCATGCCTGGGCAGTCGCGATGGCCTTGCTCAAATCCAGCGTATCTGCAGCCAATAATTTCTGAAGGATCACATCATGGTTGATGCCTATCATGAAAAAATCTCGCAGCATGTCTTCCAATGCGTTTCCAAACTTACACGGCTCAACCAGACGTGTTAGGTCGGCGATGAATCCCGACACATCCTGGCCCTCAGCACGAACATGTGTGTAGAAGTGATAGCGTAAGATGATCCCCTCTTTTGAGATGTTCACGCACCAAAGTGCACATATCCCCATACTCTTTGTCCTTTGGACGTGCAGGTGAGAGAAGATTCTTTAAGAGGCCATAAATTTTTGGACCACAAACGGTGAGCTGTACTGCGCCTAACTGCATCACCAGCTTCCTCCATTTTGTTGGCCACGAAATACTGATCCAGGCGGTCAATAAAATCCACCCAATCCTTGCCATCCACGAATCTCTCCAGAATTCCAATGGTGCCCATTGTGCATGCGAAGGTTCTTAAGTTACCTCGTCACCAAATGTAATGTATATAATGACTCGCAAGACTTGTTACTGTAAACTCATTCAGGTGCAAACCTGGTTCAACTTTATTCGTGCCCGAAGTGCCCACATGACATGGTGCTCACTCTTATATACCAGGACCCGCACACACACGTGTACAGCCCGAGGACCTCTGACAGTGGTGCCCCCCCCCCCCGCCCTGGTGTCTAGTGACCCCAAGCATCAATACATACCAAAAAGAATTAATAAAACTCCTTTCAAACAAAAGTCATACAATGACCAACCTTCTTGGCAAAGGCAGAAATCTTTTGCTACAAGCCCCTACTATAGCAGAACTCTGTGATCACTGCGCCTGCTTTTCTGAAGCAGGACTTTGTTGCTGATATTCCTCCCGGAAAAAATCTAGAGCCAAAATTACCCTCTGCCCCAAATGGGGTGTACATTCCGATTTAATTGATAATTTACCGCTGCATTTGATGGAGCAGTGATTAAGAGTGATTTTGCCCTCTTTTTGTGTTGGGGCAGTGTTTCGGGCAGCAGCGGGGCTGGAAGTAGGTTGGGAGCGGGGTGGAAGGCGAGCAGTGTCATCAGTTAAAGGGCGGGGGGTGGGGGGGCACTGCAAGTTCTGCAACCTCTTTAGTGGCACCACTGGGCCACCAGGGAGGGCTTTGGCAAGGCCAGCGGTCTGGCACCCAAGAGCGAGTGACGGGCTGCATGTTGGCGGCCTGGCCGCACCTGTGGTCGCCATTATCAGGCCGACTTCAGAGTCAGCCGACAATTAAAATTAAATGGCGGCAGTGGCAGAATGCCCTCCCCTTTAAGCGTGTACGCGCTGCCCAGCAACTTCCTGATGGGGAAATCTGTTAGGGGCACTGACTGGTGCCTGCTCTGCTCCCGTAGGGCAATTTCCCTCACAGAGTGATAAGGGATCACCGCCGGGCGGTAAGGGGTTGCTGACAGGAACACGGGCAGGGCGGTCACCTTCTCCGCCTGAAAAAGTGACGAGGGCAATGTCCCAATTGTCGGCCACTCCCCCTTGACTGAGCAGTAACTCCTTTCCACACCGTTGGCTCTTAAAAAAGGGGCCATCTTGGCCCCCTATTCTCCTATTCTTCATGCTGCACAAACTACACCACCGATGCACCGTGAATGAAAGTTAAGCTCCATGAAACTGAATTAAACTCCCACTTGCCTCATCCACTCTCTCCTCACCTTACATCCTTACCCCTCCCTCTCCTCTTTCCTCTCCCAACTCATCCCCACCCCCTTACCCTCTCCTCTATCTAATTCTTCTCCTCCTTTCTTTCCCATTTCTCTCCTCTTTGCATAACCCTGTAGCAGCTAGCTGCACTGTCGTCACTCTACCTTCCTTTCCTTCTCGTTACCCTCCCCATCCCCTACCATCCCCAGTGTCTATTCTCCTCTCCTCTTATCCTCTTTCCCCTCCCTTCTCTTCTTCGCTCCCCTCTTGTCAACCCCTTCCTTTCCTCGTCTCCTGACCCACTCCTCTCCTTTTCCCTTCCTTGTCTTCGCCATCATTTCCTCTCACTCTCTCCTCAACCCCATCCAACTTTTTCTTCACTCCCTCCTCTTTTTCTCCCCTCCTCTCTCCATCTCCCTACTGCTCACCTCACCTTCTATGCTCTCCTCTCATTCTTCCCCCCACCTCTTCACTCCCCTTTACCTGACTTGCTTTTTTCCTCCCCGCTCACTCTCCTCCCTCACCTCTGTCTCTCCTTAGTCACCTTCCAACTGCCTCTATTCTCCTCATCTGCCTTCAATATCTTCCCATCCGCTAACTCTGCTTAGTCTGAAGTGGTCTCGACTCCCCATGTGCAACACCACGGGAGATTAATTAGTTACAGAAAAAAATGGATGTGTCCTTTAAATTATGACATTAAAAAAAATGTTTTTTAATTGCTTCTAACAATGTCCAAGTATAGCTCTTTATCTCCTTTGGCCCTGAATTTGAAACTGACCACAACTTTTGGATTTGGTGCACATGCAGAAACCCGAAGCTGGGGTCTGTCAATGACAGCTCCACAACTGGCTGTGCCGTGCCCACCTCCACTTGACCCCCACAGAAATCAGTGAAATCGCATAAATCACTGAAACAGACGGAAACTTCGGCTCTACCGCAGTAAGTACACTGTTAAATTAAAAGTTCCATCCAAAGAGATTAGATATAATTGGGGCTTTAACAGCGTAATAATTTAAATTTTGTGCAGTGTGAGATTTGTTCATTTTAAGAAATGATTTAAAAACATTTTTAAGTTTGTGCATCTTTATTTTAGGTTTGCTTTTTCCCCATGTGAGAGCTCCAACCTTTGTTTTGCTCTCTCTAACTATTTAAAAAAGTTGGGGGTCGAAATTGCCCATTTTGCACCGCCCGCCACTGGGGAGCAGCTGTGTAGAGCTGACCAACTCGCTCCAGTAGTGCCCTGGAACCCGCCCCTACAGGAAGTGGAGCGCATCCTTCCTGTGATGGGTGGTAACTGCAATTTTGCGGTCGGAGCAGAACTTCTGCGCCGGGTGAAGGTAGTCCAGCCCCGAGTCGGTTACTGCCCCCAATCGAGGCGCTGGGGAATTTCTCCCCTTTAGAATATTAAGGGCTTACCCACTTCCTTGTTTGCTGTCTGTGAGAATTCTGCCTTTTGATTAGCTGCTTAGACAGCCTGTTGATGTCACAACAATTCACAAAATGGAATCCCTATTAACTTCCGTTGAATTGAATTCAAGGTCAGAAAACTCAAAGCTCTCGACACGGATTGCGAGATCCCTGTGTGGAGTGTCTTCGCTTTGCTGCTGGCTGCAAATTCCGGGCCAATATTCAGCTGTGCATCTGGCAAGCCTGGAAACTTTGTAATATGAATATGAATCGGTGATATGCAGGCAGGAATATCAGGAAATTATACACAAGTTTAAATTACCTCTTGGGTTCTCCTTAACGTATTAAAATACACCGGTTGAATCCACAGCTGGAAATCCGTGTCATATATTAAATGAGTGAAGGCCTACTTTCTGATTGCATTTATCCTATTTAGTGTCTCAACTTGTGATAAACACCATGTGAAATTTGTTAGTATGTAGGCTTCCAAGATTCCTACTCATAACCTCTTTCCAAATTATGTTTGCATTTAACTAAAAGGCTATCCATGTATTATTCACTTTGCCATAATGATGTTTATTTAAGCAAGTGAAATGCTACATGTGATGTAACTGTATCAGATCAGCAGGCAACAATGATTCATTTGCTTCATCGATGTCATGGCTTGTGGCTGTAAGTTTTAAGAAATCCTGATGATGAAACTGCAATTCAAGAAAACAATTTTTTCATGTTATTAGTTTTTCAGTGTGGCAAGTAATAAATGGTTGTTAAAGCTGAATTCTTAACATACATTACTCATAGTACCTTCTCTTGTTTAATTTGTCCTAGTGTACTGGATGTGATAATAATGGACTCTCAGATTGGTAATAGACTAAAAAATAGAAAAATATATCATTAAGTTTTTGTCATGCAATTAGTATATGTTACCAAATTCTGTACAATTCAAAATAATGCACAGTATGCTTGACTTAGATAAAATATACTAACAGCATTTTTCCAAAAAATGCCACAGTTATTAATGCTATTAGAATTCTATTCTACATTACATGAAATTGTTCAAAGAAAGGTTTCGACACTTGTGCTGCATGATATGGTACCAGTAATTACTAAACCGTCTTTTGGATTAGACGTAAAACTGAGATGTTCCCAGGGATTTTATCTGAGATCTTTCTTATCTGTAATGCTCAAAAATACATTATTGGTTCATACTGGGGGTATTCTTATCGTGAAAGTACCCTACAGGATAAGAAAGAAATTTAGAGCGGATGCTTTAGAAACTGAAAAAGAATATATAGAATTGATGTACTAATGAAACATCAAGTCGATAGTTTAGATTGTGCAGCGCCCCGTTCGAAGCGATAACTTTCAAAGGAGTTCAAAAATATCGCCGGGCGCTGTGCAAGTGAAGCCGATGCGAACTTTGGGTTTAATGCTCCGGGAAGGAAGTGGAGCGCTAAATCAAGCGCTACCACTTCCCTTGGAGCGCTAAACCAGGCAAGAGGGGTGGTAGCGGCAGAGCGTTGCACAATGTCCAGTGCAGCGCTGCCGGGATCCGAGGTTCCTTCCCTCCCTTAAAGGGAAGGACCATTGCTGGAGGCTCGACAATAAATCAACACCCCTGCTCATCGAGGGGGAATTCGACAGAGACAATGGCAAGTTGAACGGCGATTCACACCATTGCAAGAGACAATGCGGCCAGTAATGGGGCCATCAACACCTGTTAATGGCGCATTCAAGTAAAGTCACAGGGGCAGACAGGGACGATCGACTGGCAAGGGAACTTTTGTTTCCAACAGCAGCTCATGTTGGAGGCGTGGAGGCACACACTCAGCCGGAGTTTGCAGAGATGAGCAAAATACCTGCAGAAATTGCAGAAATGAACGCTGGGGGAAATCGCTGGAAGTTGAAGTTCAGCGAGTTCATGTGGAGCACGTATATAGTTCATACACCAGGAAACCACCGATAATGATGAAAGTGCTCCTCAATGGCATCCCAATATCAATGGAGCTAGACACAGGTGCCAGCCAGTCCCTGATGGGTATCAAACAGTTCGAAAAGTTGTGGGCGTCCAAGGCCAGGAGACCAAAATTATTGCCGATTGACGCACAGCTACGGACTTACACAAAGCAGATCATTCCGGTGCTAGGCAGTGCCACGGTAGTCGTGACCCACAAAGATTCGGAGAACAGGTTGCCACTCTGGGTTGTCCCGGGGGACGGTCCCGCACTACGGGGAGGAGTTGGCTTGCTGTCATGGACTGGAAATGGGGCGATGTCAATGCAATTTCTTCTGTGGAGCTAGTATCATGCTCACAGATCCTGGACAAATTTGACTCATTATTTCAAAATGGCATTGGCACTTTCATGGGGGCCAAGGTAGTGATTCACATAAACGCCGACGCCAGGCCAGTACACCACAAGACCAGAGCGGTGCCGTACGTGATACGGGAAAAGATAGAAGGCGAATTGGACCGCCTGCTGAGGGAAGGCATCATCTCGCCAGTTGAATTCAGTGACTGGGCGAGCCGGATCATGCCGGTGCTCAAGGCGGATGGGTTAGTCAGGATATGTGGTGATTACAAGGCCACCATCAATCGGGTGTCACTCCAAGACCAGTACCCGCTACCGAGAGCGGAGGACCTCTTTGCGATGCTATCTGATGGCAAACTTTTTTCAAAATTGGACCTGACCTCAGCTTACATGACCCAGGAGCTGGTGAGTGATTGAAGAAGCTGACCACCATCACAACACACAAGGGGTTGTTTGAGTACAACAGATGTCCGTTCAGGATTCGCTCGGTCGCCGCGATCTTCCAATGAAAGATGGAAAGCCTCCTCAAGTCGATTCCAGGGACGGTGGTTTTTCAAGACAACATCCTCATCACGGGTTACGATATTGAAGAACACCTCCACAACCTGGGGGAGATGCTACGCAGACTGGACCGGGTAGGGCTGCGACTGAAAAAGGCGAAGTGCGTCCTCCTAGCTCCAGAGGTACAATTCCTGGGGATGAGGGTAGCAGCGGACAGGATCAGTCCTTCTGCATCCAAGATGGAAGCGATCCACAGAGCACGCAGACCCCGTAACACGACGGAGCTGCGTTCGTTCCTGGGGCTCCTGAACTATTTTGGTAACTTTCTTCCCAAATTGAGCACGCTGCTAGAGCTGCTACACGTGCTCCTACGCAAAGGTCGCGCATGGATCTGGCGGGACAGCCAGGAAAGGGCTATTAATAGAGCATGTAATTTGTTATGTTCTAACACTGTTAACACTATACGACCCATATAAGAAACTTGTGTTAACGTGTGATGCGTCGTCCTATGGTGTCGGGTGGATGTGTATATGCGGTAAAGAAAATGCACCAGTACCTGTTTGGCTGGAAATTTGAGCTGGAGACAGATCACAATCCCTAACGTCCATTTTGGCCGACAACGCCATAAATGCAAACGCATTGGCCTGCATACAGAGGTGGGCACTCACGTTAGCAGCCTACGACTATACAATTCGGCACAGACCGGTCACCGTAAACTGCACCGATGCACTCAGCAGGCTCCCACTAGCCACCAGTGAGGGGGCGACCGAGCATGGTGCTGAGATGGTCATGGATGTTGAAGCTTTTGGAAGCGAAGGCTCACCTGTGACAGCCCGTCAGATTAAATTCTGGGCAAATAGAAACCCGCTATTGTCTCTAGTCAAGAAATGTGTCCTGAATGGGGACTGGGCAGCCACGTACAGGGCATGCCCTGAGGAATTTAAACCATTTCACAGGCGAAGGGATGAACTCTCGATTCAAGCCGATTGTCTACTGTGGGGAAACCGAGTAGTCATGCCCCAGATGGGCAGAGAGGTGTTCATCAGAGAACTCCACAATGAGCACCCGGGCATTGTCACGATGAAGGCAATTGCCAGGTCACATGTTTGGTGGCCAGGGATAGACGCAGATCTGGAACTTTGTGTTCACAGGTGCAACATGTGTGCTCTGCTGGGCAATGCGCCCAGGGAATCCCCCCCATAGCCCCTGGCCATGGCCTGCCCAGCCATAGTCACGCATCCATGTGGACTACGCAGGTCCTTTCATGGGAAAATTTTTTTTGGTTGTCGTAGACGCCTACTCCAAATGGATTGTGTGACATTTTAAATTCAAGCACATCCTCTGCCACGGTAGAAAGGCTACGGGCAATGTTCGCCACCCACGGTCTACCGGACGTCTTGGTCAGCGACAATAGCCCATGCTTCACAAGCACTGAATTCCAGGACTTCATGGCAGGCAATGGAATTAACCATGTCAGAATGGCACCATTCAAGCCGGCCTCAAACGGCCAGGCAGAACGAGCAGTGCAGATAATCAAACAGTGGAAGCTCAGAATCCAAGGGGGTTCCCTTCAAAGACGCTTATCACGCCTCCTGTTGGCCTATAGATCCCGACCACACTCGGTCACAGGGGTTCCACCCGCAGAGCTGCTAATGAAAAGGACGCTCAAAACCCGGTTATCCCTTATACACCCCACCACGAAAGAAATTGTCGAGAGCAGGCGCCAGCCACAATATGACTACCATGACAGGAATGCGAGGGCGCGATGTACTGATGTAAATGTTCCTGGTTTTGTCCTCAACTATGCTGCAGGGCCCAAATGGTTCGCAGGCACTGTGATTGCCAAAGAGGGAAATAGGATTTTGGTCGTTAAACTTACCAATGGAAAATCTGCCACAAACACGTGGATCAAACAAAAAGGAGGTTCAGCAATCCCATTGAAGAAGCAGAGGAAGAACACGACGTTGAGTTCACTCCACCACAGGTGACCGAACACTGGAACCAAAGGAAGGAGAGCCCAATCACTGTAGGCAGTCCGGACTGGCCTGAGGCACCGCAAACAGCAGGCACTCAGGCCAGCACCCAACAACCGGAGCCCCAACTCAGGTGCTCTACAAGAGAGCGTAAACCACCAGAGAGACTCAATCTGTGATCCCAATAAGACTTTGTGGGGGAGGTGATGTCATGTATTCAACCAGCATTGTAACCCATGTATAATCTGACCTAAGTTGTACACTGTAAGAACAATGATCACTAAGTGGGAGACACTCCTAACCTGGACCTTCAGATACAAAAGGGGAAGCTCCACCCACCTTCATCACTTGAGTGCTAAGGAATAAAGGATAGGTCACAGACTGACTTTCTCTCAAGCATGGGCCTCGTGTGCATTTATACTGTATCGTAAGGACCTATCACTCTTCTCCCCGGGTTCTGCCACTGAAGCTGGAAAGTCGCCTTTGGATCCGATTTTCTTCCTCTGGAGTCCTGCCACCGGAGCCTGAAAGGTGCATTCGGGTCGTCCCAGCTGGATTTCCACGCAGTAGTGCTGAGCGTTCTGTGCCTCGGGTGCTGTGCTGGTCTGCTTTCTGGTGCCGGGTCCCCCCTCAAGTGAGGGCTTGCTGTGGCTCCAAATGCGGAGGACGTCGATCGCTGGAGGGGTGAAGTCTTCCCACTTCCAATGGATCTTCTCCATCCACCTTCTTTGGAGTAGCGTTGGTCCATCACCTGCAACAATCCACAGAGGTAACTTGTGCACCGTGCCATCATGGAGTACCTTTACATTCGAACTACAAAATACTGGGATAAGTTCATCGGTGTAGGTGCGCAGCTTTGCCTGAAACGGGGCCAACTTGGTCGTTCAGCTTGATTGTCCCATAGTCTCTCAAAGGCTTCTTATTCATTACTGACTGGCTCGCCCCCGTGTCCACTTCCATGAAAATTGGAACACCATCTATCTCGACTTCCATCCTCAACGGGGAACACTCGGTGGTGCAGGTAAACATGCTATATACCTCATCGTGGGGCTGAGCTGCCTCTCTGCTTATCGTTTCATAATCCGCGCAGGATTCATGGCCATTTGCAGACTCTTCATCGACAGTGAGTCATATTTTTCTTACACATTTACTGGAAGTGGCCCTTTGTGCAGCAGCCCTTGCATACATAGTCTTTAAAGCGGCACTGGTGAGCCCTGTGATTCCCTCCACAATGCCAGCATGGAGCTACTCGATTAGCCCCCACCAGCGGACTCTGAGTTAAGGGACTCGGAGGCTGAGATGGTTCGCGTTCTACAGTCCACACTGTGCACAAAACCTGCCGGGTTTGAGTCCTGAGAGTGAGTCATTTGGCTAGAACCGCAGGTCGAGGTCATGAATGCCTGGCTCACAGAGATGGCCTTCTGCAGTGCGACTGTGGTATCCACCGACAGTAGCTTATGAAGAAGGCCCTCATGGCCGATTCCAATGACAAAAATGCCCCGTAGCGCTTCGTTGAGGTGGTCGCCGAAATCACACGGTGCCGCCAGCCTCCTGAGGTCTGCGACGTATTTCGCGATTTCCTGGCCTTCAGGCCGTTGGTGGGTGTAGAACCGGTGTCCGGCTGTGAGGATGCTCTCCTTGGGCTTGAGTTGCTCATGGATCAGTGTTACAAGCTCCTCATACGTCCTGGTGCCAGCAAGTCCCTGATGAGGCCATAGACGGTGGGCCTACAACTGGTTAGCAGGATAGCTCTGCGCTTATCAACCAGTGTGGCCGGATCGTCTCCTGCCAGGTCGTTTGCTGTGAAGAAATGTTCGAGCCTCTCCACGAAGGCGTCCCAATCATCACCATCGGCGAACTGCTGCAACGTACCAAGGGTAGTCATTTTCGCGTGAAAGTCTGTAATCTTGTCGGCAATTGTTGTGTCTTGGATGGTCTAATAATGACTCCATGAGGCAATGTGCTGCACTTGAACTATCGTGACCTTAGTCCTTTATTTGTTAACTCCAGAGTGAGGATCACACCTGGTGGCCTGCTTCTTATACTAGGCCAGGCACACCTGTACAGGCAACCTACAAGTCTCCCACTGCTGTGCCCTCAGTTGGCACACCTTGTGATAGTACAAACAGTAGGCATGTAGAGTAAATGACAGCCCCCTTGTGCATATGCGCAAAAAAAAGGGACGTTTTTGACATGACCGCTATGGGCACGCATGCCTAGTACAGCTCCCGGTCTACACTTATCCACTTTTAAAGAGCCAGTTGTGTGTGAGAACTTTAATTCTTAGTGGAAAAATCGGAGCTGCAATGCAATATGCAATGTGGCTCGAGAACCAAGAATTCCTTACAGGTTGAAGTGGAGGCACTGATTACTGTAATTGAGGCCAGATGGCACGAGCTGGACAACAGCAGAGGTCACATAAAGAAATTATTAAATTGAAGAGAGTGAAACAAAGGGTCAGAGAGAAACACACGGATTGTTAAAAAAAAGGTCAGGTAACTATTACAGGATATCCTTGTGCATCTTAGAGGAGCATACATGAAAGGTGGCTGTAATACTATCACAGGCAAGCCAAGAAGACCTATGTCTACTTGTATGGAAGATGATGGGTAACAAATAAATGTTGTTCAAGGCACTGGGAGAATTTGCTGCTCTTCTTCAAATAAGAATCTTTTTGTTCGCCTCAGAGAAAAGATCAGATCTCAGTTTAACATCTCATTTGAATGACAGCACCTCCAACAGTACATGAAATGGATGAACTTCAACAATTGTACATCCCTGTCTGGAGTAAAAATAAAACAGGGAAGGTGGCTCAACTGTGGCTAACAAGGGAAATTAGAGATAGTGTTAAATCCAAGGAAGAGGCATACAAATTGGGAAGAAAAAGCAGCAAACCTGAGGACTGGGAGAAATTTAGAATCCAGCAGAGGAGGACAAAGGGTTTAATTAGGAGGGGGAAAATAGAGTATGATAGGAAGCTTGCTGGGAACATAAAAACTGACTGCAAAAGCGTCTATAGATTTGTGAAAAGAAAAAGATTAGTGAAGACAAACGTAGGTCCTTTGCAGTCAGATTCAGGTGAATTTATAATGGGGAACAAAGATATGGCAGACCAGTTGAACAAATACTTTGGTTCTGTCTTCACGAAGGAAGATATAAATAAGCTTCCGGAAATACTAGGGGACCGAGGGTCTAGTGAGAAGGAGGAACTGAAGGAAATCCTTATTAGGCAGGAAATTGTGTTGGGGAAATTGATGGGATTGAAGGCCGATAAATCCCCGGGGCCTGATTGTCTGCATCCCACAGTACTTAAGGAAGTGGCCCTAGAAATATTGGATGCATTGGTTATCAGTTTCCAACAGTCTATCGACTCAGGATCAGTTCCTATGGACTGGAGGGTAGCTAATGTAACATCACTTTTTAAAAAATGAGAGCGAAATCAGGTAATTATAGATCGGTTAGCCTGACATCAGTAGTGGGGAAAATGTTGGATTCCATTATTAAAGATGAAATAGCAGCGCATTTGGAAAGCAGTGACATGATCGGATCGGTCCAAGTCAGCATGGATTTATGAAAGGGAAATCATGCTTGACAAATCTTTTAGAATTTTTTGAGGATGTAACTAGTAGAGTGGACAAGGGAGAACCAGTGGATGTGGTATATTTGGACTTTGAAAAGGCTTTTGACAAGGTCCCAGACAAGAGATTGGTGTGCAAAATCAAAGCACATGGTATTGGGGGTAATGTACTGACGTGGATAGAGAACTGGTTGGCAGTCAGGAAGCAGAGAGTCGGGATTAACAGGTCCTTTTCAGAATGGCAGGCAGTGACTAGTGGGGTGCCGTAGGGCTCAGTGCTGGGAACCCAGCTATTTACAATATGCATCAATGATTTGGATGAAGGAATTGGGTGTAATATCTCCAAGTTTGCAGATGACAGTAAGCTGGGTGGCGGTGTGAGCTGTAAGGAGGATGCTAAGAGGCTGCAGGCTGCATTGCACAGGTTAGGTGAGTGAGCAAATGCATGGTAGATGCAGTATAATATAGATAAATGTGAGGTTATCCACTTTGGGGGCAAAAACACGAAGGCAGAATATTATCTGAATGGCAGCAGATTAGGAAAAGGGGAGGTGCAACAAGACCTGGGTGTCATGGTACATCAGTCATTGAAAGTTGGCATGCAGGTGCAGCAGGCGGTGAAGAAGGCAAATGGCATGTTGACCTTCATAGCTAAGGGATTTGAGTATAAGAGCAGGGAGGTCTTACTGCAGTTTTACAGGGCCCTGGTGAGGCCTCGCCTGAAATATTGTGTTCAGTTTTGGTCTCCTAATCTGAGGAAGGACACTCTTGCTATTGAGGGAGTGCAGCGAAGGTTCACCAGACTGATTCCCGGGATGGCAGGACTGACATATGAGGAGAGACTGGATCGACTGGGCCTGTATTCACTGGAGTTTAAAAGGATGAGAGGGGATCTCATAGACACATATAAAATTCAGGACTGGACAGTTTAGATGCAGGAAGAATGTTCCCGATGTTGGGGAAGTCCAGAACCAGGGGACACAGTCTTAGGATAAGGGGTAAGCCATTTAGGACTGAGATGAGGAGAAACTTCTTCACTCAGAGAGTTGTTAACCTGTGGAATTCTCTACCGCAGAGAGTTGTTGATGCCAGTTCATTGGATATATTCAGGAGGGAGTTAGATATGGCCCTTACGGCTAAAGGGATCAAGGGGTATGGAGAGAAAGCAGGAAAGGGGTACTGAGGTGAATGATTAGCCAGATCTTATTGAATGGTGGTGCAGGCTCGAAGGCCGAATGGACTACTCCTGCACCTATTTTCTATGTTTCTACTCAGCTAAACTGTCAGCATAGATTATGTGCTCAAGACCTGATGTGGCACTTAAATATGTGACATTCTGAATCAGTCGGGAGTGCTATCACTGACTGAAGCGTAACACCTTCTCCTCAGTACTTCTGGTCAGACCTCTGTGTATGTAACAAATGCAGAATTATAAAGAAAGTAAGAACTATTGTGGCATTATTTTTATTCTTGAAATGAAGCACTCCTTAAATGACTACCTGTCCATCCAGCTGTTTGGGGATCCGGGCAGCATTCCTGATCTTGAACCTCTGATGGGGCCCCATTGTGGAGGTTTGTAGTTCTCATCTTAATGGGCATACTGTATGGCCTCCAAATTTATATGGGGTCCTACTGAGATTGGAAGAATTGGAATTCCCAATGTAGAGTCCCTACCACACACCCTCATTTGGGGCAGTTGAAGGTTCCGTCGCAGAAAAGGCCTCCCAGAAATTCCCAGCAAAGATCTAGCTACAGAGTTACAGTAGAAATGTACCAGAAGGCTGTGCAAATTTGGGACAAGTTGTCAACTATTAGTAATAAAATGATTTTATTTAAATTAGAATTTACTATACTCTTTTTGAGAGGATATGCATCTGACATTTTTCTGCTGACAGGTAGTGGCCACGGGTTGGATGGTTTATGCTTACAATGTGAAACAGACTATCCACATCATACATCCAAATTAACACAGCAAATAGAAGATATACCAATTTTGGTTAATTAGTTATGCTTATCTTTAATTACATTTTTACATATAGAAACTTTTAAGGCAAAATAAATATGGTTTTGGTGGCAATTATACTTATTTACAAAATGTTACCATCTGACAAAAACATCAGACTATACAGTACCTTCATAGTCTTCATTTGTTGTAAACGGAGAATCCTCTTGTGAAAAATCTTGCTGACATCCAGGACTATGGGGCGTGGAGCTTCGTGAGGATCTTTCATCATGTCTACGACTGTGAGAAGTTTTTCTTGATGACCTTGTGCTTTCTGGTCTGTCACAATGTGAGTAAGGGTACGATTTCTCTTTTTGGTCTGTATCTGAACCGCAGATCATTATAACTGTGTTCTGCAGCTCTTCAGTTGGGCTAACAAAAAGAATGCTTTGGCTGCATAACTCAGAATTTTCATCTTCTTCTTTATGTTTAAATGTTCTTGGTCTCTGACAATCTTGCTTGGAAAATTTAGCCTTTGACTTTCGCAAAGTATTATCTGGTTTTGTTTGATTTGAATACTGACTTTGAAAAGTTTTCCTGCATTCTTTCTTCACAACATGAGTTCTGGAAATATATGATTCATTGAGGGTTTCATAATAAGCACAATGGAGTTCCTCAGCAGGAACGCTCAAGTAATTTCCATCATAAGGATCTTGAGATGCAATAATTATTCTTTCTTGCAAGGCATCACAAAGTTCTGTAGGTGAAGGCTGTGCACAAATTATTTCTGATAGATCAACCTGCACTTGTTCTTCCTCATTCTGGGTTTTAACAATAGCACCTGCAATTATTTTAACATATCCATGTTCTTCATCTTGCTGAATATGATTGTTTGTTTCCTCAGTCAATTGTTCTGAACAGGATACATTATTCCCAAAGTCTCTTGCATTTTTTGATAAGATTTCTTCACAATCTGCATAACGAACAGGACGTGGCATCAAAACAGAACCTATATTTTGTTTCAGATAAATGTTGAACTCCTCTTGCACAGTCATGGGGGATGAAGGCAGGTTTGCTCCTATTATTGCTGGACCGAAAGACAGTCCCACAATAGTCACTGGTTTATCTGCCAAATCAGCCAATTTCTGATCTGATGTCCAAGTTGAAGAACTCACGATTTTCATAGATTTTGGCCTATAACTGGGTGATGCTATGGAACAATCTACCTCAAGACAATCGTCACTCCATTTGCTCTTTAAGTTTTGTTTTTTATAAGGGGTATTCAGTTTCAGCAAACTTTTACTTGTGGCTGAAAATTTATCCACTGATTGCATTTGTATAGATTGCTTTGCCACATCTACTTCAACTTTATCTTTAAATTCCAGTTTTGGACTGACAGAAAGTTCTTCCATACTATTTACACTGTTGCTTTCCTTACCATCTTTACCGTTTGTTGTGCTTGCCAATAACTTCTGTTCAGCAGGAAAAACTGTATTAATTTTGCTCAGTTCAGATCTATTCAATCCTGTTGTACTTCCTTCTCCAGTCTCTAACAGTTGCATGCATACTGGTGGAGTGGGAGGTATAAAACTACTCAAAGAGTTCTGAATAATATTGGGAAGACCCTGTCTGTGATTTATGATCCGGTTGTTTGTATTTATTTCCAATGCTTCCTTATATTTCTCACTTAGCAATATTAGCTCTTTAAAGAATCAGCAATATCAACATCGGGACACCGGCTAAAATGGGATAGAACCAGTTTTGGAGGAGATGGAATGAATGCGTCCACTGATCTTCGGATATGCAATGGTATGCCCCACTGGTGCTGAAATCTTTTCATTGTAATGTGCCATTCTAGAATGTCAACTGTTTCATTATACTGGAAGGCTAATTCCATACCGATATGCTCTATTTTAGCTCCACTTGCTTTAATTGCTGGAAGTAAAGGTGCTTTAGGAATCATTTCTATTGACTTGGCAAATGTAGGTGCAATACCCCAAAGATGATTAATCTGTTTGTGCTTTAAATTCATATCCAAGCGATCAATACTATTTTGTTCAGCAAACAGAATATATGGTAATCTTGGTCTCTTAAATCCTTTGCCAGGTGTTATGAGTTTTGGTAATGGTCTCTTCAATACTGGAGGATAAGTTTGTTTGTACAACTGTGTTACCATTTCAGGTAGAAGTTTACTAGATAAACTTTGTTTTATTAAACACATATCTAACCTAATGTTACATTCTGGTTTAAATTTGACAACAGTAGACATCCTCTTTTCTCTCTTTTTCATTTTGACACTTTTCTTAAAACTTCCAAAATCCGAAGTATTTTTCTCTCCTTTGTTCAGAAGAGATGTGCACTGGGAATAAACCATTTTATAATACTTTGTTATGTCTTTGGTTCTGGACCTTACTCTTTTCTTTTTCTTAATTTTAAATTGTTTTATGAAATCCTTTATTGGTGGAGGAAATTCATTTAAAGATGACTCAATAAGCCTGGGGAGGCCCCATATATGATTTACAGTCCTTTTCTTTGTATTCATTTCTAGTGCCTTTTTGTGCTCATCATTTATGAATGCTAACTCAACTGGAGCAATAACTATTTCAAAATCAGGCTGTGGACTTAGCTGGCTTATAATCAGTTTCGGAGCAAGTGGGATAAATGCTTCTGCTGACTTCTGAAAATGTGATGGTAAGCCCCAAGTACGTTGAAGTTTTTTCTGCAAAATATGCCATTCTAGAAACTTCTTGACTTCTTCACAAACATATGTTGTTGGCCCACCTATAGGCTTTATTTGAACTTGACTAGTCTTAATTGGTGGAGGTACAGGTGGTCCTTTGGGAATCATCATTGGTGGTCCTTTGGGAATCATCATTACCAATGTCTTTTCATACAGCGTTTCAAGTCCCCAGAGATATAAAAGTTGTCTGTGTTTCAAGTTCATCTCTGTCCGATCAATATCATCTTGTTCAGTAAAAGGAATATATCGTATTCTTGGTTTTTTAAATCCCCTGCCAGGTGCAATTAACTTTGGTAAAGGTTTCTTTGATATTGGAGGATAAGTATTTTTGTAGAATTCCTTTATCAATTTAGGCAAACAATCCATTTTAATTTCCAGACACTGGTTGGTCAAGCTCACAGCCAGATTATTTTTACACTCTGGTCTGAGGTTAACATTGGCAGACATTTATTTTACTTTATGTATGTTTACCTCATCTCTTTCACGTTGTGAAAATAATTTTCCTCCTTTGAGTCGGAAGTTTGTACCCTGAGGGAACACTTTATAACTCTTATCTAAATTGTTACTGTTAGACATTGTGTTGTTTTCTTTCAGATTTTTTGATGGTGGTATGAAGCCTTTATTATCTGGAGTAGGAGCCATAAATTGCATTAATGAAAAGTCAATAACTTTGGGAAGACCCCATTTGCGATTTATAAATCTTTTCTTTATATTTCGCTCAAGGGTTTGCCTAAGTTCGTCACTAAGAAATGCCAGTTCAGAAGGAACAACAACTATTGCAAAATCAGACTTGGGATTTAGCTGGGATAGAATCAGTTTTGGAGCAGGTGGAATGAATACTTCTGGTGATCTTTGAATATGAAACGGTAAGCCCCAATTGCACTGAGGTTTTTTCTGTGTGATGTGCCATTCTAGTCTGCCTCCAGCTTCATCTTTAATGAAACTTGTTTCCATACTCACAGAGAATATTTGAGCTACATTTCCCTTGATTGTTGGAGGCACAGGTGGTCCTTTAGAAATCATTCTTTCTATTGATTCTTCGTACAGATTTGACATTTTCCAGAGATGGGTCATCAGTTTATGCTTTAAATTCAACTCCAAGTGATCAATGGCATTTTGCTCAATAAATGGTAAATAACGTGGTCTTGGTTTTTTAAATCCTTTACCAAGTACAATAAGCTATGGCAAAGGTTTCTTTGATTTTGAAGGATAGGTGCTTTTGTAGAATTCCTTTACCATTTCAGGTAAGCACCCTGTCTTAATTTCTAGACACAGCTTTGTTAAACAGGTCTCTAGTTTTGTATTTCCATTCTGGTTTGAAGCTAGCAAGAAAAAAATCCTCATCAATTTTCTTTGTTTCTTGCTTCTGCCACCCTTTTCATATTGTAACATGGATAATTTCCCGCTTTTGATTGTTGGGACTGTGTGTTGAGGAACCATTTTATTTTCTTTATTGCCCACATTAGTATTGCTGGAAACATCTGGAGAAGTACTCATAAACTTATTCAAAGATGATTGGATAAGCTTGGGAAGACCCCACTTGCAATTTATAAACTTTTTCTTTGTTTTCATCTCCAATATTTTCTTATGCTCATCACGAAGAAATGCTAGCTCAGTTGGAACAATGACTACTGAAAAAGCAGGCTGTGGTTATAGCTGGGATGGAATTAGTTTTGGAGCAAATGGAATAAATGCATCTTCTGATCTCTGAATATGTAATGGTAAGCCCCAATTGTACTGAAGTTTTTTCTGGGTTATGTGCCATTCTAGCCTGTCTCTTGTATTATTTTTAATGAAAGTTGTTTCCATATCCACAAGCTCTATTTGAGCTCCACCAGCTTTTATTACTGGAGGCACAGGTGGCCCTTTAGGAATCATCATTTCCAATGATTTTTCATAGAGAGTTGGAAATCCCCAGAGATGGGTAATCTCTTTGTGCTTTAAGTTCAACTCCAAACGATCAACTGCTTCTTGTTCAGTAAAAGGCATATATGATGATCTTTGCTTTTTAAATCCTTTGCCAGGTAAAATAGCCTTTGGTAAAATTATCTTTGGCGCTTGAGCATAGATAGCACTATAGGCATCCATTACCAGTTTAGGTAGATACTCCATTTTAATTTCTAAACATTGCTTTATAAAGCAGAAATCTACAACAGCTCCACATGCAACTCTGAGGTTATCATATACCTCACTATTCTTTTTTGCTTTTATGCTTTTTTGATACTTTAGTGCAGGCAACTTTCCGCTTTTCATCTGGAGAATATTGCTTGCAGAAGGAGGCACTGCTCGTTTTTGTGGCTGTAGTAGGAAATGGTTCATTTGTGGGGCAACAGGTATAAAACTCCTTAGCGATAACTGAATTAACTTTGGAAGACCCCATTTGTTATTTATAATTCTCTTTTTCATATTCAGTTCCAGTATTTTCCAGTGTCCATCACTAAGGAAGGTCAGCTCAACGGGCGCAACAACTATCACAAAACTAAGCTGTGGTTTTAGCTGGGATGGAATTAGTTTTGGAGCAAGTGGAATAAATGTTTCTTGTGATCTTTGAATACATAGTGGAAAGCCCCAGTTGTGCTGTAGTTTCTTCTGTACAATATGCCATTCTAGTCTGTCTTTAGTTTCATTGTCAATGAAAGTTGTTTCCATACCCACAGGCTCTATTCGAGCTCCACTTGCTCTGATCCCTGGAGGCACAGGTGGTTCTTTCGGAATCATTAGTGCTGTTGATTCGTCATATAGGGTTGCAAGTCCCCAGAGATGGGAAATCTGTTTGTGCTTTAAGTTCAGCTCTAAGCGATCAACAGCATCCTGTTCAATAAAAGGTATGTACAACAATCTTGGTTTTTTAAATCCTTTACCAGGTTCAATTGGCTTTGGAAATGGCTTTTTTGGCATTGGACGATAGGCAGCTTTATACATCTCATTCACTATTTGTGGGAAACAACAGATTTTAATTTCAAGACACAGTTTTATCAAACATATATCCAGCCTGTCCTTACATTCTGGCTTGAGTTTAGCAGAAAGACACATCTCTCCGACATTGTTAAGTTTCAGCTTTCTGCTACCTTTTCGATTTTGTTTAGAAGACATTACTTTTTTAGTCTGTAAAAATGTATTCATTGGAGTAACTATTTTTCTTTTTCTCACTTGAATATTACTAGAAGATATCTTGTTTCTTTCCATCACATCAGATTGCAGCACAAGAGAAGCCATAAAATTATTTAAAGAATACTGAACAGCCTTGGGGAGGCCCCATTTGTAATTTATGATTCTCTTCCTTGTATTCAGTTCAAGTCTTTTTCTATGTTCTGAGCTTAGGAAGGTCAGTTCAAGTGAAACAAAAAACAAAACAAAATCAGGCTGTGGTTTTAGCTGTGATGAAATTAGCTTTGGAGCAGGCAGAATAAATGCTTCTTGTGATCTCTAGAATAAGTAATGGTAATCCCCAGTTATGTTGAAGTTTTTTCTGTGTGATGTGCCTTTCTAGTCTGATTCTAGCTTCATCTTTAATGAAACTTGTTTCCATACTCACAGAGAATACTTGAGCTACATTTCCCTTGATTGTTGGAGGCACAGGTGGTCCTTTAGAAATCATTATTTCCATTGATTCTTCGTACAGATTTGAAATTTTCCAGAGATGGGTCATCTATTTATGCTTTAAATTCAACCCCAAGTGATCAACAGCATTTTGTTCAATGAATGGTAAATAACGTGGTCTTGGTATTTTAAATCCTTTACCAAGTACAATAAGCTTTGGCAAAGGTTTCTTTGATTTTGAAGGATAGGTGCTTTTGTAGAATTCCTTTACCATTTCAGGTAAGCACCCTGTCTTAATTTCTAGACACAACTTTGTTAAACAGATCTCTAGTTTGTATTTCCATTCTGGTTTGAAGCTAGCAAGATAAAAATCCTCATCAATTTTCTTAATTTTCTTGCTTCTGCCACCCTTTTCATATTGTAACATGGATAATTTCCTCCTTTTGATTGTTGGGACTGTGTGTTGAGGAACCATTTTATTTTCTTTATTGCCCACATTAGTATTGCTGGAAACATCTGGAGAAGTAAGCATACACTTATTCAAAGAAGATTGGATCAGCTCGGGAAGACCCCACATGCAATTTATGATCTTTTTCTTTGTTTTCATCTCCAATATTTTCTTATGCTCATCACGAAGAAATGCTAGCTCAGTTGGAACACTGACTACTGAAAAAGCAGGCTGTGGTTTTAGTTGGGATGGAATTAGTTTTGGAGCAAATGGAATAAATGCTTCTTCTGATCTCTGAATATCTGATGGTAAGCCCCAGGTTTTCTGAAGGTTTTTCTGTATAACATACCTTTCGAGGTTCTCTCTTACTTTATCATCAATGAAAGTTGTTTCCATACCCACAGGCTCTATTTTAGCTACACTTGACTTCATTGCTGGAGGCACAGGTGGCCCTTTGGGAATCATCATTTCCATTGATTTTTCATAAAGAGTTGGAAGCCCCCAGAGACAGAAAATCATTTTATGCTTTAGGTTCAGCTCCAAGCGCTCAACTGAATCCTGTTCAGTAAAAGCGATATATAATGAATGTGGCTTTTTGCATCCTTCACTAGGTGCGATAATCTTTCCTAATGGCTTCTTTGACTTGGAAGGATAATTTTCTTTATAAAATTCTTTTACCATTTCTGGCAAACAATGCATTTTAATTTCTAGATGCAATTTTCTTAAGCACACATCTAGCTTATCGGTATATTCTTGTTTGAAGTTGACAAGAACAGCCACTTCTGCTGTTTTGCTTGGCTTTGTGTTTTTGCTACCTTTTTTATGTTGTAAAGACAATTTCTCTCTTTTGTTCATCTGTAAAGGAATTCTAATCTTATTTCTTATATCAATATTGCTGGGCCCCATCTTATTGGTTCTCTTTACTTCTGGCTGCAGCACAAGATATTTCCTTGATAAGAAACTTCATGGCTCTTTCTCTAACGAAGACCGAATAAGTGTTGGGAGACCCCATTTGTGATTTATTATCTTCTTCTTCGTATTGAGTTCCAATAATTTCCTATGCTCTTTACTTGGAAATGCTAGTTCAGTTGGAGCAACAAGTACCCCAAAGCTCGGCTGTGGATTTAGTTGGGATGGAATCAGTTTTGGAGCAAGCGGAATAAATGTTTCTGCTGATATTTGAATCTGCAGTGGTAAACCCCAGTTCTGTTGCAGTTTTTTCTGTGTAAGGTGCCATTCTAGTCTGTCCCTAATATCACATTCAATGAATGTTCTTTCCATACCCACGGGCTCTATTTTAGCTCCACTTGCTTTGATTGCTGGAGGCACAGGTGGTCCTATAGCAATCATCATTTCCACAGATTCATCATACAGAGTTTCAAGTCCCCAAAGATGGATAATTCGTCTGTGCTTTAAGTTCAGCTCTAAGTGATCAATGGCATCTTGTTCAACAAATAGTAAGCACCATGGTCTTTGTTTTTTATATCCTTCACTAGCAACAGTAAGTTTTGGTCATGTTTTTCTTGATGCTGCAGGGTAAGCATTTTTTAAATATTCCTGCACAACATCAGGTAAGTAATGTACTTTAATATCGAGAGCTTGCTTTAACAAGCACATATTTAGTTTATCTTTACATTCTGGTTTGAGGTTGGCAAAATCTGGAAATGTACTTATCTTAAAGTTTGCTTTTTTATAAACTTTCTGGTAATGTAGTGAAGGTAACTTTCTTTTTTTGTGTTTCATAATCATTTTGGAAATAAGATCGATGTCAATGTTGGTACATGTTTTGCTATCTTTCATGATTTCTGACTGGAGCAAGCGATCTTGCAGCAATGGAGGTGGAGTCATGAAGTCCCTCAGGGATGACTGAATAAGATTTGGGAGCCCCCATTTCTGATTTATGATATTTTTCTTTGTATTCACTTCCAATCTTTTTCTATGTTCAGCACTTATGAAAGCTAGATCGGCTGATGTAACAACTATAACATAAATACAATGTGGTTTTAGCTGGGAGGGAACCAGTTTTGGAGCAGATGGAATGAATGTATCAATTGATTTCTGAATATGTAATGGTAAGCCCCAGTTGTTCTCGAATTTTTTCTGTGTAATGTGCCAATCCCATTTGTCTCTAGCCTCATCTTCAATGAAAGCTGTTTCCATACCCACAGGTTCTATTTGAACTCCACTTGATTTAATTACTGGGGACATATTTGGTCCTTTAGGAATCATCATTTCGGCTGACATTTCACACAGTGTGTCAAGTATCCAGAGATGCATAATCTGTTCGTGCTTTAAGTTCAACTCTAAACGATCAACAGCATTCTGTTCAATAAAAGGTATATACAACAATCTTGGCTTTTTGAATCCTTCACCAGGTGTAATTAGCCTTGGAAGAAGTTTCTTTAATGGTGATGGATAGGTATTTTTGTATAACAACGTTACCAGTTCCGGCAAATGGTGCATTTTAATTTCTAGATTTTGCTTTATTAAACACACTTCTAATTTATTCTTCTGTTCTGGTTTGAGACCAGCAAAGACAGCTACTTTGTTTGATATTTTGCTGTTGCTCCCTCTTCCATATTGTGGCAACAAAAAATCTCCTTGAATGTGCATTGGAAATGTGCCTTCAAGAAACACATTACTGTTTTCTTTTTCACTGTGAGTGTTGCTCAATATGTTTGTTTCTTTAATTATTTCAGTTTGTAGCATGAGATCCTTCATTGATGGAGCAGGAGCCATAAAATTATTCAAAGATGGCAGAATAAGCTTAGGAAGGCCCCATTTATGATTAACAGTTCTCTTCTTTAGATTGAACTCCAGTATATTTTTATGTTCTTCGTGAAGGAATGTCAGCTCAGTCGGGGCAAAGACAATCACAAAATTAGGCTGGGGATTTAACTTGGATAGTATTAGTTTTGGAGCAGGTGGAATGAAGGCTTTTTGTGATCTTTGAATATGTACTGGTAAGCCCCACTTTTGCTGAAGTCTCTTCCGTGTAATGTGTCTTTCAAGATCTTTTCGAACTTCATTATCAGAAATTAATTTCCATACCTACAGGCTCTATTTGAGCTCCAATCACCTTGATTGCTGGGGGCACAGGTGGTCCTTTCAGAATCATCATTTCCATTGATTCATCACACAGAGTTTCAAGTCCCCAGAGATAGTTAATCTTTTTGTGCTTTAAATTAAGCTCTAAGTGAGCAACAATATCCTGTTCAATAAAAGGTATATACAGTGCTCTTGGCTTTTTGAATCCATTTCTAGGTACAGTAAGCTTTGGTACTGATTTATTTGACTCTGGAAGATAACTGGTTTTATAGAACTCCTTCACCATGTCTGGAAAATAGTCCATGTGAATTTCTAGACATTGCTTTATCAAACATACATCTACTTTATTTGTATCTTCTGGTTTGAGAGGAGCAAAAACAAATATTTCACCTAATTTGGCTGTTTTTGATTTCCTTCTACCTCTTTTATATTTTGCTGAGGACAACTTTTCTATTTTTGATTGTTCAAATCTTTTCTGTGGATAACTAGTTTTATAATTCTCTCCTATTTCAATGTTATTTGCCTTTGATTTCCTTCTTGCCATGATTTCTGACTGCATTATATCATTCATTGATGGTGCAGGAGCCATAAAATCTCTTAAAGATGACTGAATAGAGTTAGGAAGACCCCATCTATGATTGATGATCTTTTTCCTTGTATTCAACTCCAATGTTTTATTAATTTCAACATCTACAAATGGCAGCTCACATGGAGTAATGACCACAATGAAATCAGCTTGTGTGTTTAGCTGTGATGGAATCAACTTTGGAGGAACTGGAATGAATGCTTCTACTGACTTCTGATAAAACAATGGTAAACCCCAATTGTGCTGAAGTTTTTTTTGAGTAATATGCCATTCTAATTTACCTCTGGCTTTCTTACCAATGAAAACGGTTTCCATGGGTACAGGCTCTATTTGACCTGTATTTGCTTTGATTGCTGGAAGCACAGGTGGAGCTTTGGAAATCGTTATTTCCATTGATTCTTCATGCAGAGTTTGAAATCCTCAGAGATGGGAAATGTGTTTGTTCTTCAAGTTCATTTCCAAGTAATCAATAGTAGCCTGTTCAAAAAATGGTATATATCCTGGCCTTGTTTTTTTAAAACCTTCACCACGTGCAAAAAGTTTTGATAATGTTTTTTTTGGTGCTGGGGGATATATACTTTGGTAGAATTCTTGTACAATTGCTGGCAAATTATCCAGTTTTATTTCTCGACTTTGTTTTGTTAAACACATATTTAACTGATCTTTATGTTCTGATTTTAGGCGAGCAATCACAGGCAACATTCCTTTTCTGTTTTCTTTCTTGATTTTGATAGCTTCTTCACACTGTGGTGCAGAAAATGTTCCTGCCTTGAGTTGTACAAACATGTTTTGTAAACAAACTGTTTTAAACTTACTATTTAGCAATGCCTCATTTTCTGCTGATATTTCTAATTGTGGCTTGATACTTTTTACTGATGGAGCATGAGGCATAAAACTCTCTAATGACAAATAAACAACGTGGGGGGACCCCACCGATGATTTATGATCCGTTTCTTTACATTCAGCTCTAATTTTTTTTTGACTCTCAGCAGCTAGAAATGCAGGCTCAATTGGAACAATATTTGTATCAAAATCAGGCTGTGGGTTGAGCTGTGAGGCAATTAGCTTTGGAGCAAAAGGAATGAATGCCTCTTGTGATCTTTGAATATGTAATGGTAAACTCCAGTTGTGTTGAAGTTTTTTCTCTGTAATGTGCCATTCTAAAATCATCCTGGCTTCATTAGAAATGAAATATGTTTTTACAGCTATAGGCACTATTTTAGCATCAGTTGCCTTGATTGCTGGAGGAACAGGTAGTCCCTTAGAAATCATCATCTCTAATGACTTGTCATAGTCTACTGTGAACATAAATACATTGCAAGAAGGCCTGCATTATAATACTGACAACAGAATGAAATCTTGTGGGTAGTTAGAGAAACAAATAAGCTCTCAGCATAATATGGTAGGGGTAGGGAAAGCACATGACTAATATCAATATGTCGCCAGACACTTTAAAAAGATGTGGTAAATTTTCACATTCACCATGAGCTGTAATCTAATTGAAGAGATTGAACGCACCCAATTTTCATTCCTTTGATTTCACACTGCCCATACTACGAAGATGCTAATTTATTCCAGTATCTTTGTGGATTCCCTCATTTTGGATATGACCTATTTAGTCATATCTGGAAGTTGAACGACATTGAAAGAATGAGGAACATGTTTCGTAGGCAGGTAATTTAATACTGCTTATTGAAGAGTCTTTAGTATTTGAATGGAAGCCTTCTTCACCAGCCACATCCATGTTATTTGGCCTCATTCTATCCCTTTTGGATACATATGTTTGGACAACATTTTTGTTAACATTATTCTTGAATACAGTATGTGTGAGTTTCTTTCTTCTGCAAAATGAGTTGATGAGTATAGGAAGGATTAAAGGATTTATGTGTTATATGGAATTTGTAGCAAAGGGTTTCAATGAGCAGCATTATCATATCGCTGATTTTAAATTGTCTCAATGATTGGGTCACATGAAGAATGTGATGTCCGGAATTTGCAGTGTGTAATAACGGCGAGCTAACTCCTCTCTCTCCCCCCCGCCGCCAACCCCCACCCCCACCCCTCCTCCCTTCCCCCACCCCATCGCACCCACCCCACCCCTCCTCCCTTCCCCCACCCCTCCTCCTCCCTACCCCCACCCCTTCTCCCTCTCACCCCTCCTCCTCCTCCTCCTCCCCTCTCCCCCCCTCCTCCTCCCTCCCACCCCTCCTCCTCCCCTCTCCCACTCCTCCTCCACCTCACCTCTCCCTCCTCCTCCACCTCACCTCTCCCTCCTCCCCCACCCCTCTCCCTCCTCCTCCACCCTCTCACCCGCTCTCTCCTCCTCCCCCACCTCACCCGCTCTCTCCTCCTCCTCCCCCACCTCACCCGCTCTCTCCTCCTCCTCCCCCACCTCACCCGCTCTCTCCTCCTCCCCCACCTCACCCGCTCTCTCCTCCTCCCCCACCTCACCTCACCCGCTCTCTCCTCCTCCCCCACCTCACCCGCTCTCTCCTCCTCCTCCCCCACCTCACCCGCTCTCTCCTCCTCCCCCACCTCACCCGCTCTCTCCTCCTCCCCCACCTCACCTCACCCGCTCTCTTCTCCTCCCCCACCTCACCTCACCCGCTCTCTTCTCCTCCCCCACCTCACCTCTCTCTCCTCCTCCCCCACCTCACCTCTCTCTCCTCCTCCCCACCTCACCTCTCTCTCTCTCTCCTCCTCCTCCCCACCTCACCTCTCTCTCTCTCCTCCTCCCCACCTCACCTCTCTCTCCTCCTCCCCCCTCACCTCTCTCTTCTCCTCGTCCCCCACCTCACCTCTCTCTCCTCATCCTCCACCTCACCTCTCTCTCCTCCTCCGCCACACGCGGCTCTCATGCACACATCCCTCCCTCCCTCCCACACACGCATTCACCTTCCTCCCCCCCACACTCATGCCCCCCCATGCCCCTTCCCACCCCTTCCCACACTCATTTCCCCCCCCTTCCCACACTCATTTCCCCCCCTTCCCACACTCATTTCATTTCCCCACCCCCCCACTGAGAATGTGAACAGCAGGATTGCAAATGTAGCAGAGGGTAGAGAATCATGGGAAATAGCTAAAGAAATGTCAAGATGCAGATTATTGCACTGTCGACACAAAAAGGGGTTACTCAGAGTTGTGGTCAAACGCGAGTTATGTGAAAAGCAAAGTCAGGCATGAGTCAGACGAAAAGACTGCTATAACAAGCCATAAAATAGGGAAGTACAATGTAGAGCGAAACTGTAAACAAGGACCCTGGAGCCCGCCCTAATTAGGAGACATTTTGGCCTGCCATTGGATGTATTCTGGGGGAAGTAGAAAGGGATTGGATGGACCAAGTGCTCATCAAATGTGTTCTGTTCTGAAAATGTATAACTGTTGAGCTTTTGCATTGTATAGGGGCTTGTCCTGAGGGAGTTGAACAAGCTCTAATATAGTGTGTTCCTTTATCTTGACAAGTCCCGGCCAAGAATCTCCAATAAAGGTCTTTTACTGAAAAGGCAACAAAGGTGTTCGTGTATCAGTGTATTCGCTGAAGCAGATTGAGTGAAAAAGAATCCGTATTATCATTTGGTGTCAGAAGTGGGATCTCAACAGACGACTGCCGAAAACTTGCGAACTAAGAGCCGAACTAGCCTCAGACGAGACGGGAGGAAAGTGGCCAGTGGAGTGAGTATACTTTAAATAACACTTTGGTTTCCTCTGGTCCAAAAGTCTGAGGACAAGTTTTGCCACTCGCTGGTTCTCAGGTAGTGTCTGAACGAGATCCAGGTCAATCTGGCGAATACCTTTTAAATTTAGGAAATAAGTATCCAAGTCAGGTTCAACATCAACCTTGTGTATATCACTTGGCCCGTCTAGGCGCTGATTGGACTTAAACGAATTGCGCGGCGACGCAAGGGGAATTGTACCGCGCGGTGACACGGAGGATTAAGTAAGGATTATCACGGGGCGACACGAATAGGAAAACTGCGCGGCGACGCGGAGGATAGGGAATTAGGTAAAACTAAGTCGCGGGGCGACGTGGGACTGTGCAAATTTGAAATTGTACTTATGCCAAGTACGGCGTCGATCTTGTATATCACTTGGTCCGCCTAGGCTCTGGATAAGGTAACCTAATCCACCACGGGGTGACGCGGAGGCAATCGGCACTGAATTAGGACATTGATCATTCGCGGGGCGACGCGAGGATGGGTAATCAGTTAGATAAAACTACGGATGCGGGTAGTCCGCTACAGAAGTTATGTTAAGAGTTCCCTGAAAGAGCTGGACAATTTAGACTGTTATCTGGAGCCTTGAACAAATTATTAGATGACCAATGGCCCCTAGGGGGCACCAGAAGCGTAGAGGTGGCCAAAAGGGCCCAAGAATTGATTTGGAAAAAGGGACGAGGGAAGAAGGATAAGGATCTAATAGCCACATGGAGGCATTACTGTCAAAAGCTAAAAGATGCATCACTTCTGTCAAGTTGGCAGGAGAACGCCACTAAATTAGGATTCTCCTTGACAGAAGGAGGACATGTTAAAACTGTAGACGTCTTTAAAAAGAGTGCACGCATGAGAAACGTACTAAGAGTTCCACTGGGACCTCTGAGAAAGATATTGACAGACTACGTAGTCAAATGGTTGGCTTTGCGTTGACCGAGGCTGAGGATGAATTTGATGAATGGTCACTGACTCAGCACCCAACGGTGCCTTCCGTAGCCCTTGGCCCCTTACCACGGCCCCCTTCCCGTCAACCTCCACCCTACACTCTAGCGGTAGGAGGTGATGATAACCGTAACCCCACACCAATGAACCGACAAGCCCAGACGGACCCTTCCTCTTCTGATAGCGACTCAAGCCCCCAGTTCACAGGCCATTTAGCCAAGAGGACCAGATCTCACCGGAAGGGCAGATCTACATCTCGAAGGAACAGGCAGTCCCGTGAATCCGCTAGTCAGAATACCAGTCGCGAAAGGCAAAACAGACACTCCCGTCGATCGGGACGCGGAGGTGCTGCGTGGTCAGATGGCTCCGAGCCACCTTCCGATCCAGAAACATCTTCCGAGGTTGACGCTCCCATCCCCAAGCCCCGGCGGCAGTCCCGGTCCGACCAATGCCAAACCCTGATGCACAACAAGCTGCAAACCACCTCACCATAGATGTCTATGTGCCTTGGAAACCGAACGAAATTATGGCCATTCTGGCCACCATGCCCGATCGAACCTGTCAAGTTTATAGATCACCTCCGAACTACCATTGCCGTCTACAATGCGGAATCGAGAGACTTGTGGTCCCTAGTGCAGCAAACCCTGAGCCCAACTGAGCACGCCCGGTTCCTAACCCATGTGAGGCGAGCTGACCATGGCGCACTGGCAGCTGCACATCCTAATGTCCAGGACCGCCTAAACGCTGTTTTTACTGCTCTCGGCACGACCCTCCAAAAACCCATCAGTATGGCCACTGTATTAGAAACCAAACCCAAACGAGATGAAAACGCTGATGAATTCATGGAAAGGTTCATCGAGTTATACTGAGGCCAATCAGGAGATAATGCCTTCAGGGCGGGAGATAATTCACCTCAATTCTGCGCTATTCTACTTCAGTGCCTACCCCATTCGATTGCTCATGCTATCCGGACCAATAATATGAATTGGGCAGATAACAGTAAGGCCCAGATGGAAAGAGCAGTGAAATATTATTGGCAGGAAAAGAAAGGAGAGGGAGGGTGTGCGCCCCCAACCCGGGTCAAGACCGAATACGTGACTAGAAAGGAAGAGCCTCCTCGAGGGGAAAGACCGAAACCCGACCCAAGGGAATATCAAATGGAGCCACAGTACTGTGTACGGGGCTGGGTGGATAACCAGGGATATGGGTATACCCAACACCCCAACGGTCCCGGCCCCGCAAACTATGGACCACCTTATGGTCCCCGATCGGGTATGGGAGGCGGCCAGGGCTGGGGAAGGAGTGGATGATGCTTTAATTGTGGACAAGAAGGACATTGGAGCAGGGAGTGCCCCTCCCATCGGCACGAAAAAGGAAGAGGAGGAAAAGGAGGGGGACAAGGGGGGGCGAGGATGAGGATCTTGTACTAACTTCTCGCAGAACAACCCCTTTGCCCAACTGTCACCTGAATATCAATACTGACCACGCAGCTTGACTGTACGAGGACCTTCCTCGGATGAGGAGCCGATGATATCGCTAAAAATTCAAAATGAGTGGCAACCCTTCTTAATAGATACAGGAGCTTCCATGTCCTCTGTGCAGTCGAAGCTTAAACTCCCTGCCTCTACTGAAACACAGGGATTGTCAGGGTTCCTGGGACATGTCTCAACATTCCCAGTGTCGGAACCAGTTAAAGTAAATTACAAGGAAGAATCTGTGGAACATCGGTTTGTTATTACCACCAATTTGAACTGTAACTTGATGGCTAGGGATCTCCTCTGTAAATTTCAGTTGCATCTGGAATGCGGGAATGATGGGATCGTTGTAAAGCAAGGATCCTTTAAACGGCAGTGCTACACTACCCGGACCCCTCAATGGTGGTCCCTGGATTTGCCCCAAGCGCCCTATCATGTGACCCTAGCCTATGATCCTAGTGGTAAGAATTAGGATCTCCAGAATCTCTACCAGGATCACGTGGGGGAGGAGTGGGAAATCCTCCTAAGAGCCAGAGTGTCTGGACCGGAGGGGAAAGCAGATTTCGTGGAAATGAATAGAAAGTTGTGGCAGCAGCCCCCGACGGTGGCACCCCATGTCACTCGCGAAGTATTACCTCCCCACCACGCTAAAGATTTCGGAATTATGGTGCGCCAAGCTATAGACGAGGCTGACCCTACCAGCCCGGATTTGCAGATTGTGGGACATGGCCGGACGGTCCAATTTCACAGAGACCCCGAGAAGGTCCTGACGGTACTACGCCACCATACCGGTACCAATACACCCGATCACGTGGATCCTCACATATGGGCAGAGGACCCCTCCCAAGTGGGTTATACTCCAATCGATCCCATTGAAATCCTGGTACAGGACAATGTGGACTGGCCCTCCATCCGTCAGTACCCACTGAAACCACAAGCAATACCAAGTATCCACCGATTGATCAAGGGATTAGTAGAACAGGAGATTTTGGTTCAATGTCAGTCCCCGTGTAATACCCCAATACTGGCAGTCCCTAAGCCAGGCAAAACAAATCAGTTCCGTTTGGTCCAAGACCTTCGAGCCATCAATGCTATCATCCAGCCCCTACCCAGCACAGATACTGTCGTTAATCCCAGCCAACGCCAAGATCTTCACAATAATAGACCTCCAACATGCCTTCTTCGCTTTGCCGCTGGCCCAGATGAGTCAGTACCTGTTCGCCTTCACTTACCAGGGACAGCAATATACATGGACTAGACTTCCCCAAGGGTTCATCCACTCCCCGACATTGTTCTCGAGATGCCTGCAGGAACAGTTACAGTCCCTCACGCTGACTAAGGGATCCACTTTAATCCAATATGTGGACGATTTGCTGGTAGCCAGCGCAGATGAACCAAGTAATTAGGAGGATGCGAATCAGTTACTGAATTACTTGTCCTCCCTGGGATACATAGTTTCACCATCAAAGGTCAAGATTGGCCAGTCTCAAGTTAAATTTCTTGGGATCATTTTATCAGGCACCCACCGAGCCCTGGAGGCTAGCCGGGTCGAACTCATCTGCCAATTTCCAGTTCCTAGCACGGCTAAACAAATGCAGCAGTGGTTGGGGATGATCAATTACTGTAGATCCTGGATCCCTAATGTTGCCCTGATGACTAAGCACCTCACACCGTATACAACCAAGGAAGGCAGCTTTGAAATAGAAGCCGCAGACATCCAAGCCTTTAAGAAACGAAAGACAGCCCTGCTGCAAGCTCTGGCTTTGGGCCGGCCCCTCTATGACCAGCCCTTTCAACTGTATTGTACGATCCTGAAAGATTGTGCTACCGCTGTCTTAACTCAGAAACACGGGGATAAGCATAGGCCTGTTGCCTACTACTCTTCCAAAATAGACCCTGTTACCTTGGGACACCCTGTATGTACTCAAATATTAACTGCCATCTATAACAGTCTTCAATCCGCCGCCAACCTTACCCTCCAGCAGGATATTGTTGTATATACCTCTCACTCCGTCGCTGCCCTCCTGGGTCAGCTGCAGACTCAACATCTTACCATGGCCAGGCAAAGCAGATATGAGATCTACCTACTAAATAATCCTAAGCAGACCTTTCGGCGCTGTGCTGCCATTAATCCAGCCTGTTTTCTTACCGAGCCACCCCAAGATGAGGAAGAACCAAGTCACGAATGTTTATCTTTAATTCAAGAGGCCACCTCGGTTAGGGCGGATTTAGTTGATGTACCAATGGAGGACCCTGACTGTATTATGTACGTTGACGGAAGCTCTTCCATTGACCCAGAAGGCGGACGAATTTCGGGATACGCCATAGTAAAACAGGAGAATCAGGTCCTGGAACCTGCCGCCTTTGAGACCGCCTATTCCGCCCAACAAGCTGAACTATTCGCCCTCACTTGAGCCTGTATCTTAGCTAAAGACCTCAAGGTCAATATCAATACCGACTCTAGGTATGCCTTTGGGGTGGCCCATGATTTTGGACAATTATGGAAAAACAGGTGATTCTTAACCTCAAATGGAAATGAGATATCCCATAGGCAACTAGTATCGGACTTGTTGCAGGCCCTCATGTTCCCCAAACGTATTGCCATTGTCAAGTGTACCGCCCACACTACCGGAAAATCTCCGGTTGACATAGGAAACCGCTGTGCTGACAGAGAAGCCAAACAGGCCTCTCGTGGACAACAAATGGTGGTGCCCAGAATGATGAGTCAAACTAAAAATCCTGCAAAGGATAAGTTAGCTCGGAAAAACCAATGCCAACCATTCAAGATGTCATTAAAGCACAGGAGGACGCTCCTGAAAAAGATAAACTGTTGTGGAAAGATTATGGATGTACTTATGACAATGTTTCTAAACTCTGGACCACTCCCACGGAACAGACTTGCATGTCTGACGAGTTGGCCCTATGGGTTATTGAATGTATGCACTTTGCTACTCATTGTGGAGCAAGGACAAGTGACACACTTTTGGCCACATGGTGGCACCCTAGACTCCAGGCGCTGGCCCAGAACATCAGTAGTCGCTGCCTTGTTTGCCAACAGCATAATCCAGGGAAGGGAGTCCCCTGTGATTGGGGTAAGACGCCCCTACCAGAAGGTCCCTTTGAGACCTTGCAGTTGGACTATATTGAGTTGCAAAGAGTTCAGTGTTACAAATATGTGTTAGTAATAGTAGGTGTGTTTAGCAAATGGATCGAAGCTTACCCTACCCTGGACAATAAGGCTCAAACTGTTGTTAAGGTGTTAATGAGTGAAATTGTTCCTAGATATAGTATCCCAGCTCGACTGAGTTCCGATTAAGGCCCTCACTTTATAGGACAAGTTAACAAAGATTCTGTTCCCAGATGCGCATTAACCAGCAGCTGCATTGTGCATACAGACCCCAAGCTGCGGGACTAGTTGGACGTGCTAATCAAACCCTTAAAACCAAGCTTGCAAAACTGGTAACATCAACTGGGCTCAATTGGCTCAAACTCCTTCCCATCACCCTATTCTAGATCCGAACTACTCCCACCGGTAAGGCTAGACTGACCCCCGCTGAGGTAATTTATGGTAGGCCCCTTATGACCCCATGGAATCAGAATGTCCCCTCTACTGTCCAATTCCACCACATGACTGAGGAAATGACCACCTATGTTCTTTCCCAGACTCAGGCTCTGCGAATAGCCCACAACCAGGTTCGAGATGCTCACCTCGACCTCCCAGTTTTGCCCGAATCGTCCCTCGTGGCACCAGGGAAGTATGTCCTGATTAAGAAATGGATTCGAAAGGGATTATAGCCATGATGGGAGGGGCCTTTTCAGGTGTTACTTACTACCCCCACTGCAGCTAAGGTTGAGGGGAGAAGTGCCTGGGTTCACCTGCACCACTGCAAGCTCATCACCCTCTAATGAACCTATTTTACTGGTTGTCCTAACCCCTGTTTCTGTTCCAGACTTCCTCTTCTCCATAGCTGAATAAGGTCCTTCCTAAGAGCGTCCCGACTAACTGAGCGGGTCCCGAGGTGAACAGTTTGAACCCCTGCCCGTAGTGATAGACAACCAGCTACATCGACGGTGACCTGAGAGGCGAGAAAACCGAACTCTTTGAATCAGTAAAATATTCGGACTATTTATCCTTGTCCATAGAGACGCTACAAGAAACATTTTGTTCTCGAATAATTGTTAACCAAGAGTGATAAGATGAAACTGTGTCTGTGTGCCACAGTCTGTATAGTAGCGTTGGTGTACGTCAAGTGCGGCGCGTGGGAAGCGAGACTGAAGCGAGAGCTCCATGTAAACACCTTTTTGGATATGTCTTATGTTTATGCGCGAAATGGGAACTTTTCTAGTTGCTGGGTGTGCTCACATATCTCTGTACATTCCAAAGTGGAAATTCCTTTGCTCCCTGTTCCACTGACCCTAACTGAGACTGTCAAGTGGCTTCTGAGCCAGACTAGCATGAGAGGAGGGGGGCCAGTGCAAAAATGAAAGATGAAAGGCGGGTTAAGAGAGGGATCACGGAGGGCAGGAGGAGCATCATATCGTTACCGTGTGGACAACCACGGGGACGTTACTGAGTGGGAGAGTGTTGGGTACTCCATTAGTCAAACGTATCAGGAATGGTACCAACCACCGTATGACCATAAAAAGGAACCCCCATTCTTAGTCCTGACCAATACCTCGGGGATCGGGAGGCCAACCGGGACCATATGTTTAACCCAAAATGACACCAGCAGAAAGGGACATATCATAGGGTACAGCGATTGCCCACACAACCTCAACATCACAACACGTGCACGAGTCACTATCCTCTCTCACCTTCCGAATAGAACAGGTGGAGGTCTGTGGGCCCAGTGTTGGGACTCCAACACAATATATAAAAAGGCAGCGTATAACGGCATGTATTTTGTGTGCGGGCATCGGGCGTATCCCTGTTTACCTAGGCGATGGACAGGGTCCTGCTATTTGGGATATGTGGTGCCATTTGTGCGGCAAACACGTACCCTGGCAGAAGCACATGCCTCCAGCCGACACAGGTGAGCCCTCACCCCCGCCGACAGGTTCTTTGGGGTCATGATGTTTCCAATCGGGATAGGACGCACCATGGATGAAGTACAGAACCTAGAGAGGGTATTGGAACAGATAGCTAACTATACTGCTGAAGCTCTGGAGGACATCACGGCTGAAATGGTAGCGATACGGACCGTAGCATTACAAAACCGAATGGCCCTTGATTACCTGTTAGCTGAGAAAGGGGGAACGTGTGCCCTGATCGGATCTGAATGTTGCACTTACATTCCCAATAGTTCAGAAAACATAACCAATCTCGCTGATCACATAAGAAGGGAGGTGAAGAAGTTATCCACACCAGCAGGAGGATCTAGCTGGTTTGATTGGCTATTAGGTGGATCTTGGAGATCCTATCTAATGCATGGGGCAATTATTCTCATCGTAGTAATAATTACCTGTTGCTTGATTGTTGGTTGCTTTAACCTTTGTTGTAAAGTAATGATGGCAAGGTTAGCAAACCCTCTTGTGGCCATGGGCTCCCGGGTTATGATCTAGCAAACTAAAGACCGACTCGACAAGGAGGATCAGGGAAGAGAGTGCGAACGGCTGAAAGCGATACTCGTGGAATAATCCTAAAGATTATCATGGAATGATAAAAGCGGGGAATGAGAATGTGCGAAAATGTATAGCAATGGAGACAGTGAAGTGAACAAAGGAATCATGGAAGGATAACCAAAAGAATGTCAGACTGCAAATGTTACAACATTGGCACAAATAGCAGACTTGCTCAAGGTCTTGGTTGCTAGTCACGCCAGTAAAATTGTAGCAATAACAAGCAATGGGTGAAAAGCTCTTTGTGCAAAAACAGTTGCTATTACACATAACCACTTGCCCGTACCTAATTAGGCAAGGAAGGCCAGGTGTCGGCTCATGAGTGGACAAAGGGAAGGAGGGATCACAAAAGGATAGGGTGAACTGAATGTCCCTCAATTGTATTACGTACCGAAAGTATATAACTGTTGCGCCCCTACATTGTAACGGGACTTGTCCAAGGGAAGTGAGCGCACTCTGAGGGAGAGCGTTACTTTGTTCTGATAAGTCCCGGCCGGTGAAACAATTAATAAAGTCTGCTTTGTTAGAAGCTGCTACAGTGTTCGCATGTCAGTGTATTCGCTGAAACAGATTGAGGGAAAAAGAAACCGTATCAACACAGGCAGCAGAAAGAGCGTGCGGCAAATCTGTCCCAACCACCCTTCCCTCAACAACTATTTGTCCCACCTGTGACAGAGACTGTGGTTCTCGTATTGGACTGTACAGCCACCTAAGAACTCATGCTAAAAGTGGAAGCAAGTTTTCCTCGATTCCAAGGGACTACCTATGATGATGAGAGAGGGATGGATGGAGGTGAGTAAGGATGTGAAAGAATAGGGTAAGGAAGCTAGAGTGATGGGGATGTGATGAGTCGCGTACAGCAGGATGAGATTGAGTGCGGCTTTGTTCAAACATTTCATGATCTACTGAGATCATTGAAACATTTGTGGTGCTGCACCCAGGTTCTCCTGATCACATCCCTGCTTGTGCCTCCTCTGCAATGTGCAACCAGGCTGTGTTGATCTCCCGGGAAGGTCTCTTCCACTCATGAGAAGGGAAGAGGATCTCCGTGTGTACTGTGACTCCCTCCATAAGCCAAGTTTTGTAAAATCGCGGCCATTGGGTGCCCTGGTAGTCAACCTTATGAAAAAAAATTTAAAAATATCATCTCAGAATCAACACCAAAGAAAAAAATATACTTGCTTTAAAAGGTGCAAGCACGCTTTAAATATATGTTAGAGCACCAGCTATCCTGCCCTCCCAATCGGCGAGCTGCTCATCAACACTGGAAACCCGTGGGCAGCTTGCCAATTCAAATGAATCTCAACCATGAAAATGGTTAAGTCGTCTCTGGAGACATCAAGCAGGCATCCTGATCACTTCACCCACCCAAAGTCTGCCAAATATGAAAATCATCCCCTGTATTTTCTGTCTTTTCGGTTATCAAATACAGATCTGAAAATGTAACTCCTAGACAGTGAATCATGATTGACAAAATGCTAAATGGTATCATTGTATTTTTAAAATGTATATTTATGAAAAAGAATTGCCTGTATGACAATGTTTTGTTCTTAAAATATATTGATAGGAGTACAATTAATTTTTGTGCATTGACTTGTATGTGTTATAAATAAACAGAAAACAACGTAATGTAACAGAAGAGTTTGTCAAGTCAGAGTTGGAAGAATCCAAAGGTCTGAATGAAAAAGCAGTAAATGAAAATTCCTTTGAGATACCTTTTTGTGATCATCCCGGTTGTGATTGCTTCAAGAACACATCTATTCATTCATTTGGTTCAATTGCAAATGAAAAATTAAGTTACAAAAAGTCCAGATCAGTTTCCAATAACTCTTCTCAGTATAGTGCTTTAAAAGGTGCGGGAAAAGACTGGCTAGCCTTATCAGACTCTAAGGAAAAATGCTTGAAACAAAATTTGTTCAGAAAGCACACTTCGGTTGGAACAAACACATCTGACCAGTTTTCTTCAGAAGAAATATGGAGAATAACTCCTAGTGTTACATGGACAAGTACTGATGGACAGTGTACTGTTACTAGTAAATCATTGGACAAGCAAATTTCAGGATCATCACGAAGTAACACCGCACTGAAAGAAACTGAATACAGTAGCTATAAGTATGAAAGATATTCTGCATCACCATCGGGATTTAGAAAGGATGAAATAATTATGTCAAAGGTAACACTTGGCGAGAATGCCAAAATGGCAGGCCCACGATTATCAATTCCTGAGTCATCTCTCAGTTACAGTACACAAACCACAAAAAGTTCATACAGTACTGAAACATTGAGAAAAATACCATATGTTAATGTAGTGAAATTGGCGCCTTACTCCACATTAAAAACCCAGGTTTGTAATCCACTTACTCCAGTGTCTACACCCGGTTTTGAAACCATTTCATCCTGCAGTAGCGATGGTTGTTCCTCTTTTGCTCATTATTCAGACACTCAATGGTCATCTGAAACATCTTGGTCTACAAGTACTTGCTTGAATACTTTAACGGGAAACCACATTTCTCTCTATTTGAGACCATTGCTGAAATAGAAACATCAGGTTGTATGTCATCCGCTTGTCCATCATCTCCAACAGGCCAGACCTTGCTTGCCTCAAGAGCGGTAATTGACAAAATCAAAAGAGTGCCAGTACAGAATGATTTTATAAACAACAGGTACTGCAATGGTCTTCAAGGAACAGTCTTGCCAGATTCAAACCAGCTTTCTTTGTCTGATATCTACCATTTGGAAGAACATGAAAAGTATGCAATGGTGAACAATACCAATTTTCACGTTTACCCATGCATTTAGAAAGTTGCTTTTATGACAAAAGAAAATGTTGAAAAATTTGAGTTACTTCAGCTCAGAAAAAATCTTCATTTTGTTTTACCACCAGTTACTGAAGAGTTGGAAATTGTTAAAAGGAATCAGGGAATGATTGGAAAAGTTCGGCAAATGGAAAATGTGCTTTATCAAATGATACCTACTGTTGTTCCAAAATTACCTGAGAACCAGGTTAGAACCCTTGAGCTGAATGCTGCTCAGATGGCATTAGAAAGTCTGTGGGGATTGCCACACATTCAAAGGAAGTCACTTTCAATGATGATACCTCGACTATCATTTTACCTCAAAATTCATCCATTGAACTTAAAATGAAGGAAATAAAAACATTCAGCCTCACTGAAAATGATGTTTTTGACTTGGAATTCAGTCTGCAAAGGAGGATTGGAATGCAACAGTGGAGACCAATATCAGTCAAGGAAGTTAACTCCGCAGATTCTGCTAATGCGACCATAATGAAGTTGGAAGTCTCAACATTCAATGAAAGGCAGACCACTCGCCTAAAATTAAATTTGGAAAGAAAGATAACTCAAGGCTGCAGAAGTACCCCTCTCATTCAACAATCTGTTGGAATACAGAAATCGCCAGTCTATGCCCTCAAAGAAGATTCAGTTGAAATTAAAACTGAAGAGGTTGAAACACCACTGCTGTATTATGTACACAAAGAGTAGGAGTAAATGGGGACCTTTCAGAATGGCAGGCAGTGACTAGTGGGGTACCGCAAGGTTCTGTGCTGGGGCCCCAGCTGTTTACACTGTACATTAATGAGTTAGACGAGGGGATTAAATGTAGTATCTCCAAATTTGCGGTTGACACTAAGTTGGGTGGCAGTGTGAGCTGCGAGAGGATGCAATGAGGCTGCAGAGCGACTTGGATAGGTTAGGTGAGTGGGCAAATGCATGGCAGATGAAGTATAATGTGGATAAATGTGAGGTTATCCACTTTGGTGGTAAAAACAGAGAGACAGACTATTATCTGAATGGTGACAGTTTAGGAAAAGGGGAGGTGCAACGAGACCTGGGTGTCATGGTACATCAGTCATTGAAGGTTGGCATGCAGGTACAGTAGGCGGTTAAGAAAGCAAATGGCATGTTGGCCTTCATAGCGAGGGGATTTGAGTACAGGGGCAGGGAGGTGTTGCTACAGTTGTACAGGGCCTTGGTGAGGCCACACCTGGAATATTGTGTACAGTTTTGGTCTCCTAACCTGAGGAAGGACATTCTTGCTATTGAGGGAGTGCAGCGAAGGTTCACCAGACTGATTCCCGGGATGGCGGGACTGACCTATCAAGAAAGACTGGATCAACTGGGCTTGTATTCACTGGAGTTCAGAAGAATGAGAGGGGACCGCATAGAAACATTTAAAATTCTGACGTGGTTAGACAGGTTAGATGCAGGAAGAATGTTCCCAATGTTGGGGAAGTCCAGAACCAGGGGACACAGTCTAAGGATAAGTGGTAAGCCATTTAGGACCGAGATGAGGAGAAACTTCTTCACCCAGAGAGTGGTGAACCTGTGGAATTCTCTGCCACAGAAAGTTGTTGAGGCCAATTCACTAAATATATTCAAAAAGAAGTTAGATGCAGTCCTTACTACTAAGGGGATCAAGGGGTATGGCGAGAAAGCAGGAATGGGGTACTGAAGTTGCATGTTCAGCCATGAACTCATTGAATGGCGGTGCAGGCTAGAAGGGCCGAATGGCATACTCCTGCACCTATTTTCTATGTCTCTATGTTTCTATTATGATCAGGTAGCTCATCTTGAAATGAAACCAACAACTACTGCAACTGAAGACAAAATAAAATCCATTGAAGTTATTATTAAAAAATTGATACTCCCCAAATTAGTAAATGCAGCATTGAGTATCTGGATTCTCATCTGGACAGAAAAATTCCTCAGCGCAGATCTAACTGTTATGTGAACAAAGAACAGCCACTTGAAGAGATGTCAAGTTACCATCTACTGCAGAGCATTAATAAACCTGATGTACCTCAACAACATCCAACTTCAACACACCAACCATCAGAAACAGAGGTTTAGCATGCGCCATCACTTCCTTCAGTGAATGAATCCTTTTTGAAAAATATTGACATTACATATGGGAATATGACATTTGTAAATAAAGATCAAGTTGAAATTATTCCGTTGAATAAGACTGAAAATATGCAACAGCTGAACTCGAAAGAATTGGAAATGAAAATGGGCACATCTACAAAAGGAAATGATGTCCCTGAGAACATAGCCCCTTAGGACCCCATGGAATCAGAATGTCCCCTCTACCACATGACTGAGGAAATGACCACCTAAGTTCTTTCCCAGACTCAGGCTCTGCGAATAGCCCACAACCAGGTTCGAGATGCTCACCTCGACCTCCCAGTTTTGCCCGAATCGTCCCTCGTGGCACCAGGGAAGTATGTCCTGATTAAGAAATGGATTCGAAAGGGATTAGAGCCACGATGGGAGGGGCCTTTTCAGGTGTTACTTACTACCCCCACTGCAGCTAAGGTTGAGGAGAGAAGTGCCTGGGTTCACCTGCACCACTGCAAGCTCATCACCCTCTAACGAACCTATTTTACTGGTTGTCCTAACCCCCGTTTCTGTTCCAGACTTCCTCTTCTCCATAGCTGAATAAGGTCCTTCCTAGGAGCGTCCCGACTAACTGAGCGGGTCCCGAGGAGAACAGTTTGAACCCCTGCCCCCAGTGATAGACAACCAGCTACACCGACGGTGACCTGAGAGGCGAGAAAACCGAACTCTTTGAATCAGCAAAATTTTCGGACTATTTATCCTTGTCCATAGAGACGCTACAAGAAACATTTTGTTCTCGAATAATTGTTAACCAAGAGTGATAAGATGAAACTGTGTCTGTGTGCCACAGTCTGTATAGTAGCGTTGGTGTACGTCAAGTGCGGCACGTGGGAAGCGAGACTGAAGCGAGAGCTCCATGTGAACACCTTTTTGGATATGTCTTATGTTTATGCGCGAAATGGGAACTTTTCTAGTTGCTGGATGTGTTCACATATCCCTGTACATTCCAAAGTGGGAATTCCTTTGTGCCCCGTTCCACTGACCCTAACTGAGACTGTCAGGTGGATTCAGAGCCAGACTATCATGAGAGGAGGGGGGCCAATGCAAATACGAGAGATGAAAGGCGGGTCAAAAGAGGAAGCACGGAGGGCAGGAGGCGTATCATACCGTTACCACGTGAACGACCACGGGGACGTCACCGAGTGGGAGAGTGCTGGAGACCCCATTAGTCAAACATTCCAGGGATGGTACCAATCAACCTACGACCGTGAAAAGGAACCCCCATTCTTAGCCTGACCAATACCTCGGGGGTTGGGAGGCCAACCGGGGCATATGTATAACCCGAATTGACACCAGTAACAAGGGACATATCATAGGGTACAGCAATTGCCCACACAGTCTCAACATCACCACAGGTGCACGAGTCACCATCCTCTCTCACCTTCCGAATAAAACAGGTGGAGGTCTGTGGGCCCAGTCTTGGGACCTGGAAGCAATATATCAGAAAGCAGCTTTTAACGGCACGTATTTCGTGTGCGGTCATAAGGCATATCCCTGGTTGCCGAGGCGATGGACAGGGTCCTGCTATCTGGGATATGTGGTGCCATTTGTGTGGCAAGTACGTACCCTGGCGAAAGCACATGCATCCAGCCGATACAAGCGAGCCCTCACCCCCGCCGACAGGTTCTTTGGGGTCATGATGTTCCCAATCGGGATAAGACGTCTCATGGATGAAGTACAGAACCTAGAGACGATACTGTTAAAGCTCTGGAGGGCATCACGGCCGAAATGGTAGCAATATGGACCGTAGCATTACAAAACCGAATGGCCCTCGATTACCTGTTAGCTGAGAAAGGGGGAACGTGTGCCCTGATCAGATCTGAATGTTGCACTTACATTCCCGATAGTTCAGAAAACATAACCAATCTCGCTGATCACATAAGAATAGAGGTGAAGAAGTTATCCACACCAGCAGGAGGATCTAGCTGGTTTGATTGGCTATTAGGTGGATCTTGGAGATCCTATCTAATGCATGGGGCAATTATTCTCATCATAGTAATAATTACCTGTTGCTTGATTGTTGGTTGCTTTAACCTTTGTTGTAAAGTAATGATGGCAAGGTTAGCAAACCCTCTTGTGGTCAAGGGCTCCCAGGTTATGATCCAGCGAAATAAAGATCTACTCGACAATAAGATTCAGGAAATAGAGTGTGAACGGATGAATGCGATACTCCTAGAATAATCCTAAGGGTTATCATGGAATGATAAAAGGGGGGAATGACAATGCATACTGAAACTGGATATTGAATGTGTACAGACATTGAAGTTGAGAACGTTGGAAATGTATAGGGACAGTAAAAAGTTAACAAAGGATTCATGGAGGAATAGCCATGGAGATCTCAGACTGGAGACTGCAAGTGTTGCAGTATTGACACAGCTTACAAAATAACTTCAAGGTCTTATTAGATCATACCACTAACATGAAACATTAACAGAAGAATAATGGCTCTGTGTAAAAACAGACCATACTGAAGTCGGCTCATGAGTGGACAAAGGGAAGGAGGGATCAAAGGGGATAGCCTGAACTAGGATGTCACTCTAATTGTATCTTGTAATCTTTTACCGAAAATGTATAACCGTCGTGCCTTTACAATGTAACGTCACTTTGCCCGTAGAAAGTGGGTGCGCTCTATCGAGAGAGCATTCCTTCTGTCTGATTAAGTCCCGGCCGGTGATTAACAATAAAGTCTTCTTTGTTATAAGCAGTAACAGTGTTCGACTCAATGAATTCGCTGAACCAGATTGAGGGAAAAGAATCCACATTTAACAAAGACTGTCTAGCCTTATCAGACTCTAAGGAAAAATGCTTGAAACAAAATTTGTTCAGAAAGCACACTTCGGTTGGAACAAACATATCTGACCAGTTTTCTTCAGAAGAAATATGGAGAATAACTCCTAGTGTTACATGGACAAGTACTGATGAACAGTGTACTGTTACTAGTAAATCATTGGACAAGCAAATTTCAGGATCATCATGAAGTAACACCGCACTGAAAGAAACTGAATACAGTAGCTATGAATATGAAAGATATTCTACATCACCATCGGGATTTAGAAAGGATGAAATAATTATCTCAAAGGTAACACTTGGCGAGAATGCCCACGATTATCAATTCCTGAGTCATCTCTCAGTTACAGTACACAAACCACAAAAAGTTCATACAGTACTGAAACATTGAGAAAAATACCATATGTTAATGTAGTGAAACTGGCGCCTTACTATACATTAAAAACCCAGGTTTGTAATCCACTTACTCCAGTGTCTACACCCGGTTTTGAAACCATTTCATCCTGCAGTAGCGATGGTTGTTCCTCTTTTGCTCATTATTCAGACACTCAATGGTCATCTGAAACATCTTGGTCTACAAGTACTAGCTTGAATACTTTAACGGGAAACACACATTTCTCTCTATTTGAGACCATTGCTGAAATAGAAACATCAGGTTGTATGTCATCCGCTTGTCCATCATCTCCAACAGGCCAGACCTTGCTTGCCTCAAGAGCAATAATTGACAAAATCAAAAGAGTGCCAGTACAGAATGATTTTAGAAACAACAGGTACTGCAATGGTCTTCAAGGAACAGTCTTGCCAGATTCAAACCAGCTTCCTTTGTCTGATATCTACCATTTGGAAGAACATGAAAAGTATGCAATGGTGAACAATACCAATTTTCACATTTACCCATGCATTTAGAAAGTTGCTTTTATGACAAAAGAAAATGTTGAAAAATTTGAGTTACTTCAGCTCAGAAAAAATCTTCATTTTGTTTTACCACCAGTTACTGAAGAGTTGGAAATTGTTAAAAGGAATCAGGGAATGATTGGAAAAGTTCGGCAAATGGAAAATGTGCTTTATCAAATGATGCCTACTGTTGTTCCAAAATTACCTGAGAACCAGGTTAGAACCCTTGAGCTGAATGCTGCTCAGATGGCATTAGAAAGTCTGTGGGGATTGCCACACATTCAAAGGAAGTCACTTTCAATGATGATGCCTCTACTATCACCTTAACCTCAAAATTCATCTATTGAACTTAAAATGAAGGAAATAAAAACATTCAGCCTCACTGAAAATGATGTTTATGACTTGGAATTCAATCTGCAAAGGAGGATTGGAATGCAACAGTGGAGACCAATATCAGTCAAGGAAGTTAACTCCGCAGATTCTGCTAATGCGACCATAATGAAATTGGAAGTCTCAACATTCAATGAAAGGCAGGCCACTCGCCTAAAATTAAATTTGGAAAGAAAGATAAATCAAGGCTGCAGAAGTACCCCTCGTGTTCAACAATCTGTTGGAATACAAAAATCGCCAGTCTATGCCCTCAAAGAAGATTCAGTTGAAATTAAAACTGAAGAGGTTGAAACACCACTGCTGCATGATCAGGTAGCTCACCTTGAAATGAGACCAACAACTACTGCAACTGATGGCAAAGTAAAATCCTTTGACGTTATTATCAAAGAAATTGATACGCCCCAAATTAGTAAATGCAGCATTGAGTATCTGGATTCTCATCTGGACAGAAAAATTCCTCAGCACAGATCTAACTGTTATGTGAACAAAGAACAGCCACTTCAAGAGATGTCAAGTTACCATCTGCTGCAGAGCATTAATAAACCTGATGTACCCCAACAACATCCAACTTCAACACACCAACCATCAAAAACAGAGGCTGAGCATGCGCCATCACTTCCTTCAGTGAATGAATCTTTTTTGAAAAATATTGACATTACATATGGGAATATGCCATTTGTAAATAAAGATCAAGTTGAAATTATTCCGTTGAATGAGACTGAAAATATGCAACAGCTGAACTCCAAAGAATTGGAAATGAAAATGGACACATCTACAAAAGGAAATGATGTCCCTGAGAACATAGAAAGTAAAGATAGATTTGCTGTACAGGCTAGTGTACCATCCAAAATATATGCCAAGAAACAAATGTATCACACTATATCAAGACAAGGAGCCATGACTGTTTCACCAGTTTCCATTTTTAGCACAAATACAGTTACATTAGCTAATCTACAACCTCTTGGTGAGAAGCAGACTCCAGCATCTAAAAACCACGCAATAGAATCTAAGCAAATTAATTATTTTGATGAGATCAAAACAAGGAGAGCTCAATTTACAACACAACAAAAAATAAATAACAGTCATTCATCAATTATGTTTACTAGACCATGCACCACTGGCATAACCATGCCTATAGAGAAGATTCAGAATATTATTAATGAACCTAAAATATGTATTTCTAAGAAATGGGTTGAAATTCCATCTAATGTTCACGAATCAGTCAGCAGTGTTCACAACCCATACAAAATACCTTCAATTAAGTTTATTCCTCCTAACAGAAGAGGTCCAAGACCAAGGCCACGGTGAGAATGTGTGAAAATGTATAGCAATGGAGACAGTGAAGTGAACAAAGGAATCATGGAAGGATAACCAAAAGAATGTCAGACTGCAAATGTTACAACATTGGCACAAATAGCAGACTTGCTCAAGGTCTTGGTTACTAGTCATGCCAGTAAAATTGTAGCAATAACAAGCAATGGGTGAAAAAGCTCTTTGTGCAAAACAGTTGCTATTACACATAACCAATTACCCGTATCTAATTGGGCAAGGAAGGCCAGATGTCGGCTCATGAGTGGACAAAGGGAAGGAGGGATCACAAAAGGATAGGGTGAACGGAATGTCCCTCAATTGTATTACGTACCGAAAGTGTATAACCGTTGCACCCCTATATTGTAACGGGGCTTGTCCGAGGGAAGTGAGTGCACTCTGAGGGAGAGTGTTCCTTTATTCTGATAAATCCCGGCCGTTGAAACATTTAATAAAGACTGCTTTGTTAAAAGCTGCTAAGGTGTTCGCGTGTCAGTATATTCGCTGAAACAGACTGATGGAAAACGAATCCGTATCAACAACGGTGTATACCATTTATTGAACAGGATGCTGTTGACTGCTTGGAAATGAATTTAAAGCAAAGACTTATTTCCCATCTCTGGGAATGCCCAACTTCCTTTGAAAATTCAATGAGAATGATGTCTCCTCAAGCAACTCTCATAACCAAGGTGAGAGATGCCCAAATAGAGCCAGTCAACGTGGACTCAACTTTCATTGATAACAAAACGAGAGACCGTCTTGAATTGCACATTACACAGAAAAACCTCCAACACAACAGGGATTTATCCTCAAATTTTCAGAGATCAACAGAAATATTCACTTCATCCTCGCCTAAATTGATTCCTTCACAGCTAAATCTAATTGATACAGTTGTTGTCACCACCGAATTGCCATTCATAACTGTAAAACATAAAAACATTATAGAAAGAAATGAAAAGAGTAGAATAATAAACAATAAGTGGGGCCTCCCCAGGCTTGTCCAGCAATCTTTAGCTGATTTCATGGTTGCGGCACGACTGCAGTCAGAAAACATTGATCGAAATTATTCAGTGTCCAATAAAACTAATACGCCATATCCTTTTAAAATCATTCCCCGTCAGAAAGAATTGCCTCAGAATGGAAGAGAAAACATGTTTCCATCACAACCTGAAAGAGGTAGTAGGAAGGGAAAAGCAAACAATTTAAGAGAGGTATCTGTTGTTATCAACTTCAAGCCAGAAGACAAAAATAAATTAATTATGTGCTTAACGAAACAATATGTTGAAATTAACGTAGATTGTTTACCAAATCTCGTAATGGAATCGTATAAACATTCCTATTCTCTAGCATCAAATAAACATTTACCAAAGTCAATTAGAGTTGGGAAAGGATATAAAAAAACCAAGACCATTGTATATACCTTTTATGGAACATGATGCTGTTGATCGTTTGGAGTTAAACTTAAAACAAAAGCTTATTTCAAGTTTGTGGGGATTTCCAACTTCATATGAAAAGTCATTGGAAATTATTCCTAAAGCACCACCAGTACCTCCACCAATCAAGACATGTACAGCTGAAATAGAGCCTATTGGTATAGAAACAGTTTTCCTTGAAGATAATGTCAGGATCAATCTGGAATGACACATTACACAGAAAAAACTTCAGCTTAACTGGGGCATACCAACAGAAATTCAGAGATCAAGAAATGCATTCATTCCACCTGCTCCAACATTGATTTATTCCCAGCTAAATCCACAGCCTTATTTGCATGTATAGTTGTTCTAACTGAACTGGCATTCAGAAGCGATAAACATAAGAAAATGTTGGAGATCAATATGAAGAAGAAAATCATCAATCATAAAAGGGGTCTCCTTCCCAGTGTTGTTCAGAAATCTTAAATTAATTTTATCGATTCTAGTTTAATAAAAGATCCGATTGCACATTCAGACATTCGAAAAGGAAGCAAAACATTGTCCAGTAACACTGATTCTCATAAGGATATATTACAACACACCCAAAAATTGCTATTACGAAAACATAATAGTGTGGAAAACACTGAACTGAACAAGATAGAATCTCAAGATAAACTAGACATATGCATAACAAAACAATGCTTGGAAATTAAAATGGATTATCTCCCTGATATAGTAAAGGAGATGTACAAAGTCACATATCCTTTAGAATCAAAGAAAAGCTTACCAAAATTAATTGCCCTTGGTAGACGTTATAAGAAGTTGCGACCATGTTATATACCTTTTATTGAACAGGATGCAGTAGATCGTTTGGAGCTGAATTTAAAACACAAACAGATTTCCCAATCTGCTGCTGAATTATTAGTTGATTTTCTAGTCTGTCTGAATAAAAATGAAATGTTTGTTTATTTTTAGTGCCATTTTTGTAAAGAGCTGAAGAATCCGAAGATGGCTCAAACCAATTGGAAACATGCAATTCCTGGTAATTTTAGAATGAATGAAAATTTGACAAGCAAGCTTTATAACCAATTTCAGTGATTAAAAAGCATTTTTGATGCAATTATTGATTATTCTGACATTTCTCTATTTCACTCTTTGTTTAAGAGTCAACTGACACCGAGCAAGAGGTGGATAAGGACAACCATATGCCCATACAGAAATGGAGACATGGTTTTTATTGCATGAAAAAGTAAGTTTTAAATTTCAAAAGATATTCTTGAAAAAAAATTGGCCAAAGTATATGTTATAAATTTCTATTCACATGCTAAAATCAGCCATCCCACTGGAGCCATTTTATAATATTGTTGGTGACTTCAATCAACCAACAATCACTTTCAGGTAGTCCAAGTAATAATGGAGCTTCACAATGCAATCACGAATAACACCGTGAACCATAAGTAACAGTCAAGTTGTGAAAGTAGTGTGTGGGCATCATTAAAATTATTTCCCATATTGCAGATTCTCGAAGGAATACTGTCTTGACAAATGATCATAAAATGAATATTTTGGGTAATTTTCCTGTTGCTGGCAGGAGGCAGCTTTTTGTCCAAATTAGCAATATGCAAATGAGACAGAGCAAGGACTTTGATATTTCATCCTTCCAGAATCCATAATTCAAGATAAAATTAGTGAGTGTTTAGAATCGTATTGACTAATTAAGAAGTCAGCATGGATTTATTAAGTTATTCAGATTTGACAATTTTTTTTAAAAGTAAAGTGGATGAAGTGTACATGGATTTCCAGAGGCTTTTAATAGCGTGTCTCACAAGAGGGTTGTTAGAACAATAAAAACATTTTGCATAGAAGGAAAAGTAGTCATATGGAAAGAAAGTTAGTTGAAACAAGAAACAAAACTTTCAGGTAAATTTGTGTTCCTTGGAGTAGAGCAGATTTGTAAGTGGTGTATTCCAGGGGCCAGTGCTGGATCCACTTTCGTTTTTTGTATGGATAGATGATTTCGACTTTGGCATAGAGAGCATAATATTGAAATTTGTTGATCTAAAAGTAAGGGGGTATGACAAATAACAAGAGTTATATAGATTTCAGAAAGTCACAGGTTAGCAGAATGGCACACAGGTGACAGATGCAACTTAATGTGGTTAAGTGTGAGGTAATATCTTTTGAAAGCAAATACAGGGAATGGGAGTATATATTCTCTGGCCCAGATTTTATGGTCAGTGGTGAAAAAATGACACTCGCTGTCCGTTACTCTCACAGTTGCCCACAGACTTTTAGTGGGCTTTTGCGCGGTGACTTATACAGACTTTTAGTGGGCTTCTGCGCGATGACTTATACAGACTTTTAGTGGGCTTTTGCGCGATGACTTATGGTAATTAGAGAACAATTTCAGAGGGGCGCACTCTACATGGGATCTGAAGAGGACAAGCAACAGCATGTGTCTTCAACCAGTCAGATACTTAGCCATGCAGAGTCTAAACCAGGAAGTGTAAGTTAGAATATTTAATTCAATGTCAATTCATGTACAGAAAGCAAAATTAAGACAGGGAAAGAAAGATGGGATTAAGAGAAAGAAAAAGTTTAAAAAAAAACTGGAGTAGAAATTCAGACATCCCTGGGCCCGTACAAAGTTTCTACGAGCCCGGGAAGGCATTGGAAAAGCCGGTTTTTAGCACGCAATGCGCATGTGCTGTAAACCGGCTTTTCCGATCCGTCAAGCTGGAGCGAGGACATTTGTACGTGCAAGATTGCGATATTTACGCATATCTTGTCCAGCAAATGTCCTCACAAATCTTGCGCCTGAAAAAACAGGTGCATAGCCTACTTTTACTGGAGCAAGTGTTTTAAAACACACAAAAACATATTAAAATAAAGTTATGAAAACAGGTTTTATTGTTTAAAACCCTCCTCACTACGGTATGTTTATTTTAAGGCATAATCAAAAAAACGTTTTTAAAAATTGGGAAACTATTTTTTTTATGAGACAATAATTTTAATTTAAATGAATCTTAAATATGTAGTGTACATTTTCTATTTTTTATTAGTATTTTGGGGGTTTCTCATTCATAATAATAGGAGTTGTAGACTTGCGCGCGCAGGGAGAGGAGGCCCGCGGATCGGGAACTCGAGCGGGCGCAGCAGCTTCAGGTAGGTGCACATTTTTTCTCTAAAATCTTGTCGAATGCCCGCGGGAAGGAGAAAGCAGAATTTCTGCGCCATTAAAATTGTTTTCCAAATCTCTAACAATAATTAAAGGATGCGCATATTTGCAATACAACATGCTCTGATTGGCTCTCCATGATCACATGACCTGATTGTTGATTGGTCCCCTTGGAGGCTAAGGCACACCGAGCAGTTTCTCTGGAATGTATAATTAGAACCACCCCGCCCAAGTTCTCAGTGGCTTTGCAGCGTAATTTGAGCCATTCCGACTGTCATCTCTCGACAAGATAGAGCAGCCCAAGCTCCTGCCCCATCCCAGCCCAAGCTCCTGACCCATCCCAGCCCAAGCTCCTGACCTCATCCTGCCCCCGCCCGCCGCCCCATAGATGGGGCATTGGGTGTGGGTTAGATTGTTAATAGGTTGATTGGGTGTGAAGTGAATAGTGACACATGCACCGAGCTTTCTGAGAAAATGGTTGTGGCTGTAAAGGGGTGGGGTTGGAAGAACGTGATGCCTCTTCCCCGAGTCCCCCGGTCTCTCGCCCTCGCCTTGGCCCCCTCGCCCCGCACCCAGTCCTTCGCCCTCCTCTTCTCCCTCCCCTCAGTCTCTCTCTCTCTCTCTCTTTCCCTTCTCCCTCACCTCAGTCTCTCTCTCTCCTCTCCTTATCCCCAGTCTCTCTCTCTCTCTCGCTCCTCTCCTCTCCTTAGCCCCAGTCTCTCTCTCTCTTCGCCCCCCCCGTCCCCCAACCCCAGTCTCTCTCTCTCTCCCCTCTCTCTCCCCCAGTCTCTCTCACTCTCTCTCTCCCCTCTCAGTCTCTCTCTCGCTCTCCCACCTTCTACCACAGAAGTTCGCGAAGATGTTCGTGTTGATAATTGCAGTGATATTCTGGACAAAAGTCCTGGAGATAATCCATAGCTAGACACACGCGCGCAGCTCCACACGGCACAGCTCCAGTATATGTGCCTGACTTCCAATGTTGGGTTCGAGGAGTCTGCACGTGCGCGGGAGGATGGGGTGGTGTCCAGTGGCGCATAAGCGTCGGAGGCGGAGTCCAGGGCGCACAGGCACAGTAGGATGCTCAAAAAAAACTAGTGCAAATAATCACTCCGATAATTAAAATCTGAAGAAATTAGTTACCACACCTATAAAAGTTCATTTTCAGTGTCAGAGAGGTTGTCTGGTCATAATCAAGACTTGCATGTCGTTAAATATTTACTTAAACTTGAATGGACTAGCCATAACCTTTCTGGCGAGTTCAGTGTGTATATATTGCCGAAGTACAGCAACTTCATGACATTCCATGTATTTCAATGCTGAATCTCTTGGCGAGATACACCGACAGGGAAGCTTGTGGAGGAGCAGGGCAGCTCTGACAGCAACTTCCTGATTTCCGCATTTTAACTGCAGGTGCAGATGCTGGAAGTTGCTGCCCGATTTACTCCATAGTAATGGTGGCCTCTGATATAACTGATAGCCTCACTGTTAGTTTTACTGAAAAATCTGAGCCAATATAGTTATGAGGACAAACCTAAGATACTTAAAACTATATCTGCTAGAGAAGAGAAAGCTAAGGAGATTTAATGAGTTTTTTAAAATTATGAGTGGATTTAAGAGAGATTTTTAAAATTATTTCTTTGGATGTGGGCATCGCTGACAAGGCCTGCAATTTTTGCCGATCCCTAACTGACCTGAGAAAGTGGTGGTGGGCCGCCTTCTGGGTTGGATATAACTAAGTGGCTTGGTAGGATACTTCAAAGGCCAGTTGATTCAAACACAATGATGTGTCCTATAAAGACCAGACTGTATAAGACGACAGATTTCCTTCCCTGAAGGATATCAGTGAGGCAGTTGGGTTTTGTTGACAATCTGACAAATTCATGGTCACTCTTACTGATAACCACTTTTTATTTCCAGATTTTTAAACTGACTTCAAATAGTCAAATGGCCATGCTGTGAATTAAACTTGCAGTTTATTAAATATTAGTCCAGGCCTCTGGAATATTAGTCTAGTGGCATAACAACTACTCTACTGTAACCCAATAATTAGTGATATTGGAAAGACTTTTCTCTGATTGGTGGGTGACTGACCAGAGCTCATCAGTTTAAATTTGTCACCGAGACTGAGGATAGAGGTTTGGAGAAATCTTTTCATGTGGGAAGTTGCCAGAGCATGGAACGTTTTGCCCTGGTGAATGGCAGAGACTGTTGGGTCTTTTAAGTGAAAATCAGATTATAGAAATTTGAAGTAGAGGATGATGCATTGTTATAGGGGAAAGTAGGACAATGGGTTTGTGGAATTACCTAGCCAAGAACTGGCAGACATGGACCGAATGGCCTTTTGTGGTATAAACTTCTGTCGGTCTGTAGAGGCAGGTCCAGTCCCAGAGCTTGTGTGGCATTTACAAAAATCATCCAAAAACTATATGTACTTTAAATCCTGAGCCAGCTTAGCCTCGAAGGGTTAAGCTAGTATAAATTTTCTATTTTAGGGCCTATGTTTAGAGGAAAAGTATGTTGCACCTTTTATTCTTTTCTTGAGTCTGTAGGTATAGGGAAATACATATTTTCAGTGTGAAACTACATTCCGTTCACATCTCTTAGACAGATGTACCACTTGTTTTTAAACTTGTCTTTTCTTGGTATTGTTTATTCAGTCCACCTTCTGTAAAGAAACACGTATTATATTCTTGTTGCCAGTGTATGGAGTAAGGGTTCCTTTTATGATCCTGGGTCAAGCAATCATTTAGCTAGATAGTGGACAGGAAAAGGTACACTCCAGGTTGTAGGGAATGTGAGGTCCACTTACAGAAATGACTGCTAACACTGAGCCCATGAAAATACCTAGCATAAAAATCCAAAAACTGTGACAGTTGTGGCAGCTTTGGTTGGAAAAGCAAATAACACTCATTGGCCAAATATTGATTTAAATGCTTAAAATTTAAGGTGTATTGAACAGTGATAGTCCAAAATATAGACAAGAGGCCCGAATGATTTCGACAAGGAATTTGATCGAGTACCTTCAGATTGATAAGTGTGGTGCTCAATGCGCGGCATGGTCACTGAGGACCGGAGAACATCCCCTTCACTCTCACCTCTCTCTATCACCCCGCCATCACACCAGTGGCCACTCTCTCCCCATTAGACTGCCGCACTGAGCGGCGCTCCGGGGAGAATAACGCCGTCGCTTGTTTCCCCTCCCTCCTCCCTCGTGCCCCGCTCGCCATTGGCCGAAATGCACTGTACTTCACAATTCCCCCGCCTTGCTATTGGCTGCCGCCCTGTCAATCAGTCTGGATGGAGTGCGCCCGCCCGCTCCCTGCTCTCAACGGTTGGGGGAGGGAGCGCGAGGACATGATTAGCATAATTAGCATAACCTGCGCGGGTTAGGAGAGGGGCTGGGCCGCGCTGAGTGACGTGGCTGGCTCCGCCAATAAGAAGCCTGTTGCTAGGGGCGGTGATGTCTTTTGCAAAGATGCCCACCTCACCCACCCAGGCCCAAAAGTCCACAATCCCCACCCCATACTCAAACCTTATTTCTTTCTAAATGTTCATCCTCCATCAGCTCCAACTTGCCCAAAACCCCGCCATCTGCATCTTCTTCCCCCTTGCCCATTACTCCTGGCCTCACTGGCCTACACTGTCTCCCTGGGCACCAACGTTAATATTGATATCCTCCTCTACACATCCCTCCATGTCTTCACCTGGGCATCCCTCGCCTCCCTCTGCCAGCCCCGCCCTCGCACTCTTGCCTGTTGAGGGTTTTGTCCCTCTGGCAGGAGATCGGCAGGATTTCGGGTGGGGTGGAGAGTGCCTATGTTGCGATGCACAATATCGTGGGACGGCATGGACTGCCTAGTCTCCACCCGTCCCTCAATGTCCGTATGAGGATAGAAGGAATAGGAGCAGGAGTCGGCCACTTGGCGTCTCGAGCCTGCTCCGACATTCAATAAGATCACGGCCCATCGGAAACCCTCACCACATTTAAAAAGTGCTTGGATGTGCACTTGAAGTGCCGTCACCTGCAGGGCTACGGACCGAGAGCTGGAAAGGGGGATTAGGCTGGAGAGCCCCTTGTTGGCCGGCACAGACATGATGGGCTGAAATGGCCCCCTTCCGTGCTGTAAACTGCTATGATTCTATGATTCTATACAGAAGAAAAAGCAAAAGAGCAAGATTTCATCAAAGTGTGAATATTTCAAATAAAAGAGTGAGACCTTCACTTGAAGTTTCAGCTGCGTTTCAGAAGGGTGGAGAATTAGTTGAGAGTTATTAAGGGCCCCAAGTTTCGGCTTGAGTTGCTCCTGTTTTTTTGGAACAACTGGTTTAGAATGGAGTATCTTAGAAATTTCAATTCTCGGCATTTAGTTTGCTCCAGTTCTAGTCAGTTAGAACAGTTTCACTTTGCAACAGAATTTTTTTTTCAAAAGGGGGCATGTCCGGCCACTTACGCCTTTTTTGAAAGTTTAGGCAGTGAAAACTTACTCCAAACGAACAGAATGGAGTAAGTGAAGATTTTTGTACGCTCAGAAAAACTTTGCATACACTTTACAGATCAGGCGTAGGTTACAAATTAGGCGTAGGGAACGGGGCGGGGGGGGTGAAGAGAAGTAATTAAATTCGACAATCATTCAACAGTCATACTTATACAAATAAAGATCCAACCTGAATAAAAATTTATAAACAAAGCAAAGATGAAATATTCCATGTTCCTACCTGTGTGAAACAGCATCAGGCTTCGAGCTGCGGTGCTTCAGGCAGGCCTTACTTCCATCAGTGTCTGGACGGCAGCTGAAGAAACAGCAAGCAGCTTTCGAGCTGCGAAGGGGACGGAGGCCATTCGGCCAGGGGATAGGGTTGGCGTTAAGCCACAGCGGCGGCAGCAGAAGCCTCCGAGCTGTGAAGACTGAGGCCGTTCGGTCAGGGGTCCATGAGACAAATCTTCACTTTTCCTCTAGTCCCTTTAAAAATGGCCGAGTGCCATTGTTTATATGCCACTGCGCGTGCGCGCGCGCTCCAACGCGCACGCGCAGGGTTGCCGGCACGACGTTGCCTTATTTAAATTAGCCCCGCCCCCCACTACTTGTAGAATCGCCGTGAATCTCTTGCTCTGCCCCCCCCCCCCACTGTTCTGTGCACACCGCGGCAAGCTGCTGAAGACCTGCAGGGAGCCGGAGAATATGCAAGTATTTTTTCGGTGCACTTTCGAGCGCGAAAAACGGGCATCCAGGTCGGGGCTGCGCCGTTCTCGGCGCGGCCCGAAACTTGGGCCCTTAGAGAGTTAAATTGAAGATAATTGTACTCAGAATATTGGGACAGGGAATATAAATAGGTATTATCACGTTATTTCTGGTAAATAGTTTTTATATAATTGAAATTATTTTGTAAATAGTTTTTACATAGTGAAGTTATTTACTGATATTGTTGGGGCCTATCAAACTGACTGGTATACAGCGTAGAGAGTACAGAGAATGCAGAGTACAGTGATGAGAGTATAGAGTAGAGAGATTATTAAAATTAGTGAAAGTAATTAATCGATAATGATGGGGCCCATGCTTTCCCTGCCTTTAACTGCAATTGCTCACACATTGGTTACTGAAAGGATGTGTAAAGTCCTTACACAATACCACAAATCCACACGAGGCACATTCTGTGGACAAGGTCACTCCATGACCTGAACCTTTATTCACAGGACCAGGAAGTGATGACCCTGTGTGGGACGTCCTTTTATTATATACCTGGATGACCAGGTGAGAAGTGTCTCCCACAAGTTCATCCCCTGTGGTCAAGGTGTGCATTTCTTATGTATATACAGTGTTGTTACATAAAGGTTACATACATGACATCACCTCTCCTCAACATCTTATTGGGATGATAGGTTAAGTCTCTTGGGTGGTCTGCACTCTCGCATGGAGCGCTGCAATTGAGGCTCTGGTTGTTGAGCCTTGGTATGCGTGGTTCCGGGCTGACCACCGGGACTGTGCATGCTGCTGAATGTTCTTGTTGCTCGTTCACTGGTGGTGGTGTGAATACCATCTCATGATCTTCCTCAGGTTCCTAAGTGTCCATGCTGAACCTTTTTTTCCACTTGGTCCAGATGCTTGCGGCATATCTGCCCATTGTTAAGTTTTACCACTATGACCCTATTCCCCTCTTTGTCTATTACAGTACCCTCGAGCCATTTGGGCCCCAAAGCGTGATTGAGAACAAATACCGGGTCATCAATTTCTATACATCTCCCCCTTGAATTTCGGTCATGGTACTCGTTTTGGGACTGGCGCTTGCCCTCAACAATGTCGGACGGGACTGGATGAATGAGGGACAACCGAGTTTTGAGTGTTCGTTTCATGAGTAGCTCCGCAGGTGGGACCCCCGTGAGCGAGTGCGGTGGAGACCTATAGGCCAGCAGGAGGCGCGATAGGCGGCATTGAAGGGAGGGTCCTTGAATCCGGAGCATGCCTTGCTTTATGATTTGGACCTCACGTTCCACCTGGCCATTGGAGGCCAGCTTGAACGGTGCTGTCCTGACATGGTTAATGCTAGTACCCGGCATGAACTCCCGGAATTTGTAGCTTGTGAAACATGGGCCATTATCGCTAACAAGGAAGTCTGGCAAGCCGTGGGTCGCAAAGACCGCACGCAGACTCTCCACGGTGGTGGATATCGTGCACAAATTCAAAATGATGCGTACTCGAAATGAATCGAGTGCATCAACCACAATGAGAATCATTTTTCCCATGAACGGGCACGCGTAGTCTACGTGAATACGTGACCATGGCCTGGTGGGCCAGGGCCACGGGCTGAGCGGGGCCTCCCTGAGGGCATTACCTAGCTGGGCACATGTCGTGCACCTGCGAATACAGTGTTCTAGGTCTGAATCAATTCCCGGCCACCACACATGTGACCGGGCAATGGCCTTCATCAGCATGATGCCCGGGTGCTCGCTGTGGAGTTCCCTGACGAATGCTTCCCTGCCCCTCTGGGGCATGACTACCCGGTTGCTCCATAATAGGCAGTCGGCTTGGATGGAGAGCTCATCCATCCGTCTGTGAAGCGGCCCAACCTCCTCAGGGCAGGCTCCGTGTGCGGGTGCCCAATCACCGGTCAAGAAACATTTCTTAATCAAGGATAGGAGGGGATCTCTGTTGGTCCAGATTTTGATCTGGCGGGCTGTGATGGGGGAGCCTGCGCTGTCAAAGGCATCGGCAGCCATGACGATCTCAGCGCTTTGCTCCGCTGCCCCCGCGGTGGTGGCCAGTGTAAGCCTGCTGAGCGCGTCAGCGCAATTTTCCGTGCCAGGCTGGTGCAGTCATATGCAACAAGTGTGAGAACCCATCGCTGTATGCGAGCTGATGCGTTGGCATTGATAACATCCCTGCTGTCAGACAGCAAGGCTAACGGCTTGTGGTCCGTTTCTAATTCGAACCTCCTGTCAAAAAGGTACTGATGCATCTTTCTCACCCCATAGACACATGCGAGTGCTTCCTTCTCAACCATCCCATAACCCCGTTCAGCTTGAGCGCGCGACCTGGAGGCATAAGCTACAGGTTATAGTTGGCCCTCAGTGTTACCCTGCTGCAACACGCATCCAACCCCATAGGACGATGCATCACATGTCAGAACCAATTTCTTATGGGGGTCGTACAGGGTCAACAACTTATTTGAGCAAAGTAGGTTCCGCCTACTTTGAAAGCCCGTTCCTGACAGTCACCCCAAAACCAATCACAACCCTTACGCAGGAGCACGTGTAGCGGCTCCAA